>NC_090649.1:68090420-68390420 GCF_040937935.1 Hyperolius riggenbachi
AACTAGTACTGGTCAGTGCAGCTGCCAAGCACCACAGAGGCGCATTGTGGAGTGTATAAATAAATTTAATTGCTGACTATTGAATCAACCAATTCAGTCTCTACTTACTAAGGAGGTAAGTCCACCACTACCTCCTCTTTTTAATGCTTTTATCCTGTTAATGGCGCCTCTGTTCCATCCTTGCTACATTGTCGAGTCCACCCTCGGTGGGGGGTGTTACCTCTTGTCTCCTATCTACAGAGAACGACTTCTTAGCCTGAGTGGGGTCAGGTCCTAATGCTCCCCCCAAGCGCCTTGCCTTTCAGATAACCCACACTTGTGAGTATAACAGCACAAATTTTGTCTTTCTAAATAACCTGGTCATACTACGCTATATTGGGCTCTTTGTGTCCCTTTCTAGCTTTACTTACCAAGGGCTTCCTCCAGCCCCTGGCAGCAGATATATCCCTCACCACAGCTCCGGTGTCCCGGGATTCCCTCTGTTGCAGATGCCGACCTCGTCCAGAGCACGCTCACACGCTCTGGAGTGTTCTGCGCAGGCGCAGTAGTTGTATGGGTGCGCACAACACTCCAGACCACGTGGGCAGGATCGCGAACTGCGCTCACCCAGGCACAGTAGATGCCGATTTGGCGAGGTCGGCATCTGCGGAGGGGATCTCGGGACTCCGGAGCTGCGACGAGGGCCATATCGTATGCCAGGGGCTAGAGGAAGCCTCGGGTAACTAGATCTAATTATTTGGGGAGCTTGGATGTATCCTTTAGGGGCTGGGACGCACTACATCCTTTTTGGCAGAGTTTTGGGATCACTGTCAATCTCTAACGATTTCCCAAAGCGCTTTGGCAATGTAATTGGATGGAACATATCCCACTGGAATGACTGCGATAAGGGAAATCGCAATCACAGAGCATGCAGCATTATGGGAGCATTTCCATTCCAATGTATTGTATAGAAGCAGGGAAATTGCTTCCAAATTCGCTTACAAAGCTCTACCACAAATTGACAGCTATGGTGATAGCACTTTGCACTCTGTAGTGGGTCCCAGCCCTTAGATCAACTTTCTAATGTACTTTTTGAAAATTTGGGAGAAAATGCGAATAATTTTAGATCATTACGTCAAAGGGCGCATAATTCAGCAGGCCAATTTTATTTATTTATTTATTTTTGCAGCCTGACAGATTATTAAAGTTATAAGCTCAAGCTATGCAAATTGTGCTATCTCACTAATATTTAGCTAATTAAGGCGGCCTCACACGATACAATAAAATTATCTGCTTTTACTGCAAATTTGGTAAAAAAAAAATTGGTTGTCCTGAAAATTTGAAAGCTTTTTTTCCCCTCATTTGAGCAAGGAAATCCCAACTGGTTTCCCATTTTTTCTATATAAGTTGATCAGGAGTGTTGGGTTTTTCTGATCGATTTTTATGAAAATGTAATTGTGAAGGGTAGATGGTCAACTTGTTAATGGATAGACCCAAGCAATTTTCTTATAGTCTTAATATTTTTCTTTTTTTCATAACTGGGGAAAAATTGAAGGGTCTGGTACATTGGCCAGATTTTTAAAATGTTACCATCAATCAGAAAAATTAATTGCAAATCTTGAAAAGAAAATTAAAAAAACTGTATTGTGTGTGTGGCCACCTTAAAACCTCTAACTACTGTAATTGATTGGTGCCTATCAGAAAGTATGTAGTAGCTACAAGCATAAGACAGTTCATAAAATGTATTATGTAAAATTATTTTATTCATAACTCTCTCCACTTTCATTGACTGTTCTGTAAAAATCACCAAAGGCAATAAAGCACATATTATATAAACTAAGGAAATCGTGGATACAGGAGAGAGGTCTATCACAAGAGGGCTCAAACCAGGACAGAAATGTTTTAATTTGCCTTACTACAATCATTGTAAAATAGAATGAATTTATTTAAAAGTATTAACAGTTATTTATTTCCTTAAAGGATATAAAAGGATATTAAAAAAAAAAAAAAAAAAAAAACTGTTTGCAATTTTTTTTTAATTTACATTTGCTATGTGCAGCCTCCTTCCTTCGGTTATTAAGTGTCATACAACCTTATTGTGTAAGCCAACGGGAGCAATTTATTTCTATCAAACAAGGTTTTATCCTAAATAATCATTGTGGAAATCACGCCTTCCTATTCAAATTAAGCAAAATGCTCATATCTTAAGGTGGCCATACACTTATAGATTTGAAGCAGATTCGACCATCAGATAGATTTCTGGCAGATGCCTGTCAAGTCGAATCTGACAGGAATCTGATGTGTGCTACACACTAGGAACAGATTTCCAGAATGAAATCTATTGGAACTCTATTGGAAATCGATCTAAATGCATTATTGGGCCATTACATCCGATGCAACGCTATGGCCCATCGATCATCTGCCAGCAGCAGATCAACCTAGATTTTCCATCCTGTCAGATAGATCAAATCGAAATTGGCAGCAAAATCGATAGATTTGATAGAATCGATATTCGATCAATTGCTTCTATAGGATCGATTGCTGAAATTGACCAGTGTATGGGCCCCTTTAGCCATGACCCTATCTGAGTAAAACCAACAATCCAAAAACACACTGGCAGATTAATTGGCTTCAGCCTATAAAAAAGACCCTAAAGTGTGGCAGATTATTAGATGCCATGATGCCAGGTAGCGATTGGGACACTGAGTGACGTGAACGGTTACTTATTCCTCTGTAAAGTGCTGCAGAAAACATGTCAGAACTGTACAAAAGTATAGATAAATATGTCAAACAATAAATGTGTGGTCTCTGAATAATCAGCTCACTTGCAGATGACTTTCTGCAAAACAAAAAGCCATAAATCTTTGGTTACCGTGGCAGCTGAAAATAAAAACATTCAATTACTATTTACTTTCACTCTTGGATCGGCATTAACTTTATCTGCAATGCAACAATGCTTAATTTTGTAATAGAAAATAACAAATATATAGGCATGCAGCTTTCATAGGCTATACAACATTTGTTTAGAAAGTTTTTGTTTACTACGTCAAAAAATTCACTAAGTGGTCCTTGACCAGAAACCATTTAGTTAAGTTGCTACAACAGCGCATAATACGCATTTTGTCGGCACCGTAGGGGGTTAAGGTCAAAATCTTAACGAGAACAGCACCTTCTTGACAACTCGCGTTAACGTTAAAAAAAAAGTTTACTTTAGGTTACTTTCAAAAAAACCCTATCATCCAGTTCTTGACATTGCCAGAAACAACACGAGGAGTAGTAATTCAGTCAGCTGAAACAGAAACGCAAGATATTGAAAATATTAAATCAACATGCTCAATGTGAGGTGTCACTTGGAAATAATTTCATTTTCCCCCCCGAATACATGCCTCTACTGTGTAAGGGAAAACTTATTGAGTAAAAAATTCCCATAAATACGCTTTCATTAAAAAAAAAAAAACACTCAAGGGTGTAAATCTTCTAGCATGAGGCGTAATAGAACTATGAAACCTTAGCTTCAATGCACATATTGGATTAATGCACTTGAAAAATTGCAGACTACAATTCCTATTCTCAGAACGTTCTTTTTGTTAGAAGGCATTGAGAGCCTCCAGCCTACCCAACATGCTCTGCATTCAATCATCAACAGGTCAGACAGAATCACAATATAAAAAATTGCATTTTTTATTTTTTTTTTATTTTTTTTATTTTTTGCAATTTTAAAGCATGCCACAGATTTACATACCTTAGTTATCTGCTGCCTCTTCCGATCTCTATAACGTCTCTTTTCAATAGAGACAGAAGGGAAAATTAGATTATTGAGCTTCAACAAGTAAGGCTGATCTGAACACCCAATGCTTTTTGCAATCCGGTCTTATTTTGCACAAATTCTGAAGGATGCATCAATGGAATCACCCCCCCTTCCTCAGCCCCCCGGCAAAACTGATAACATCTTTCAGAATAAATAGATACGTGTACAGTTCTTGCGTACGCTAGAGAGGGGGGTAAGCCTAACAAATTCTTTTTTACTGCACTGTAATGATCTGATGGAGAAATCCACGCGTAATTTAAACAACGGCCTACCTGTTCCAGCCATGCTTAGGAATGAGGCCAACTCTTTTTTATTGATTTAACCTTTACAGGAATGCCACACATCCTCAGCAAGAAGCCCTTCAACGTATTATAAAAAAATAAAAAAGAAGAAGAGGGGGTCTACACCTTGGCTGAGCTCTGCAAATATTATTTACTCAGAGCATACCCTCCTGAACAATTATCTGGACTAAGTACAATGCCTAAATTCTGGATTTTTCAAGCGATACAAAAGCAATTTATCAGTTGAATGCATAAGTAAAATTGTACAAAATAAAAAAATTAAAACAACTTTTTGAATTACATGGCAGTTGAACATTTTCTTGGGCACGCCATCTAGTGTTACTTATTAGGGGTATTTCTTTCAAGAATATTTAGCTTTGGCCGTTTACTGCTGCAGGCCGCTATTTAGACAGAGGCAATTGCATTATGTGCTTCTTTCTCCTTTTTGAGTTGTGGAGTTAAACTACCCAGCAAGCTCATTGTGAAACAAAACTCAGGCCTGGTGCACACCAAAACCCGCTAGCAGATCCGCAAAATGCTAGCAGATTTTGAAACGCTTTTTCTTATTTTTCTGTAGCGTTTCAGCTAGCATTTTGCGGTTTTGGGAAGCGTTTTTGGTGTAGTAGATTTCATATATTGTTACAGTAAAGCTGTTACTGAACAGCTTCTGTAACAAAAACACCTGCAAAACCGCTCTGAACTGCCGTTTTTCAGAGCGGTTTGCGTTTTTCCTATACTTTACATTGGAGGCAGAAACGCCTCCGCAATCCAAAAAATGCCTCACCCCGGGAGTATGCGTTTCAGCAAAACGCCTCCCGCTCTGGTGTGAACCACCCCATTGAGATACATTGACCAAGCGTATCCGCAGCCGCAAGCGGCTGCAAAAACGCCAAAAAACCTGCTCGGTGTGCACCAGCCCTCAGATTGTGTTAGGGGCTACAAAGGACTGAAAAGCCCTCTTACTAAAATGTTACACAGCCTTCTTGAATAATTGCAAACACCTTCTGTTTTAAGAAGGTAAACTTTTGTCTTGGGTTTTGGAGTAATGGGTTCTAGTGGACTGCAATACTGATCAGATTATGCTGTATATCATGGGTGACACAAAGAGGAAAAGGGTGGGGGTAAGGGTCAATTGTAAGGGGGGTTGATTAAAAAAAATTGGTAAAAATGGTTTACGTTTTATAGGTTGATGTGATTTGCATTATGGCCTCTCTGCCTTACCACTTTGAGCGCATTTTAGTATTTGTTCTGTTTAGTGCATGTTTTTATTGATGCATGTACTGTATACCTGTACACAATTTTAGCATGCTTTTCTTTCTGACTGCAATTGTTGATAAAGGTTGTTAACTTTGTTTTAAAAAAATTATTTTATTTCCGTCAAATAAAAAAAAAAGGTGGGGGGAGTCAAAGAAGCGCCAAATAGACATTAGGATCCTATTGAAATAAACTGTCTACTATTCTGAGCCTATGGCAAGAAAAAAGTCAGATAAGGAAAGGAGACCAGCATACGGCAAACTTGGAAGAGCAAGAGTGTGTTTTTCGTCCTACCTTCTAAAATGATCATTTATTATGGTTTGCTAGATAGGTACCTTTGCTTCTGATTGAAAAGTGTAGGTCATTCTTTAGTATTCATCATAGCAGCTTGTATTTTTAATGAGTTGTATATCGACTACATTGATAGCTACAGTACATACCGTAAGGTCTTGTAAGCCAGTGGGGCTAATTTGGCCTTCATGTTTTCCCACCTTCATATAAGATTTAAATAAGTTTCAAATGAAGCTACTACCTGACGTTCTGGGCAACGCATTACAGGCAAGATATTGCAGTCTTAGAGCAGGTGCAGAGACGAGCAACAAAATTGATACGAGGGATGGAAGGTCTCACTTACCAAGAAAGGTTAGATAAACTGGGTTTATTTAGTCTAGAGAAAAGACGCCTTAGAGGAGATCTAATTAACATGTATAAATACATCAGAGGGAAATATAATAGCTTGGCGGATGAGCTTTTTGTCCCTAGGCCTTCTCAAAGGACTAGAGGACATGATCTGCGCATGGAGGAAAAACGTTTTAGCCATTTATTTAGGAAAGGGTTCTTTATATAAGAGTAATTAAAATGTGGAATGTATTACCACAGGAAGTAGTTATGGCAAATTCTATACCTGCATTTAAGGGGGCTTAGATGCTTTCCTTGCATTGAAAGACATCCATGGCTACAATTACTAGGTAATGCCCAGTGGTGTTAATCCAGGAATTTTATCCGATTGCCACCTGGAGTCAGGAAGGAATTTGTTTTCCTTTTGGGGCTAATACACCATGATGCCTTGTAAGGGGTTTTTCACTTTCCTCTGGTTCAACAGGGATATGTGAGAGTGCAGGATAGTGCTGTACTTTATTTTCTGGTTGAACTCAACGGACGTATGTCTTTTTTCAACCCAAATAACTATGTAATAGGTGTATTCACGTACGTGTAATTCAGTGATAACGCCATTCATATTCTCTATGTTCAGGAATTCAATGGGTGGGAATTAGCTCGTATTGTCAGTGTTGTGTTGCTCCTCTGAAGAAGTGAATATTGCTTCAGGCGACATTTAAGAGGAACCTCAGCCTAAACAAACACACTGTCATTAAGTTACATTAGTTATGTTAATTAAAATAGATAGGTAATATAATCTCTTACAGTGTTCTCCCCAGGCTCTTTTAGCCGGGTGCTCCACCCAGCTAGTTTTGTTGAGCACCCGGCTGTCATCGGCTCACCTCCTCCTATTCTGTATGCAGAGTTGCACACAGAAGCACCGGACCTGCATTCTCTCATCTCGCTTCACCCAGCTACTTTTTCATGAAAAATTCTGGGGAGAACACTGTCTTACCCACCCTGTTTTAAAAGAACAGGCAAATGTTTGGTATTTCATGAGGGCAGCCATCTTTTTGGTTGAAAGGAGGTGACAGGGAGCATGACATAGTTCCAACAGTCCTGTCTCCTAATCACCCCTCCCAGTTGCTAGGCATTGATAACAAAATCATCAAAAATCCCATCATGCTTTGCACAGCATTAGAGAAAAATGCCTGGGCAGTTTTCTTTGATGGGGCGGAGCTTAGCTTCTGTACAGCTAAAAATGAGGCTTTGGTAAGAAAAAAGTTCTGATGCTGTGAAACTGTTAAAGAAACACCAAGCCTTTTCAGTGCTGCGGAGTAGATTTTTAGTCTGGAGGTTCACTTTAAGAATGAGTAGGATTGTATGATTAGCAACTCTTGGATATTAATGTATACTCCTAACTGATTGCAAACCATGTAGTGATGTGTGTTTATACTGCAGACCTCTGGAAGAACAAAGGTGTTCAACCTATACTGTAATGATGAATTCATGTTGTGTTACTGCTGTTATGTGCTTTTGAACAAGGAGCGTTGAATGCTTCTGCTCTGAACTTCTAGACTTTTTATGCCATATTATAAAAGTGATTTTTTTTCCATATTTATCATCGTTCGTTCCCAGCTGACCCCATTACAGTCATTTTCTAATATTCACTAATTCTCATCTAGCCTTTGGGCTAAAGTCACACCGGCACTGAAACACAAAACTTCCAAGCCTTTTCCATTGCTGGATGAGCGACGGAGATGACACCGAAGTTTGGCCTCGATATTCAGGGCCGGCCCGCTCATGAGGCGGGGTGAAACTTTTGCCTCAGGCGGCAAACTTCTAGGGGCGGCATCCACCCGTCCGTGGGTGCGGGGGGGCTGGCCGCCGAGCTGGAGGGGCAGCGGGCAGGATGGGGGTATTGGGCCTAGCGGTGGGAAGGGGGGTCCCTCGCCTGGGTCCCCCGATCTGCGCTCCTCTCCACCTTAAAATAGCGAGCAAGCAGCCGACAGTAAGAGGCACGGGCGGGGGATCACTCACCTCTTCCTCGTTCCAGCGTGCGCTCCACTGACGTCACTTCCTGCAACGCCACCCACTGTATTGTACGTGGCCGGCGTTGCAGGAAGTGACGGTCCAACCCCCCTCCCCACCGCTAGGCCCAATACCCCCATCCTGCCCGCTACCCCTCCAGCTCAACAGCCCCCCACGGGGGAGGGGGGGGGGTAAATTTTTTCAAAATTTGCCTCAGGCGG
Organism: Hyperolius riggenbachi; assembly: GCF_040937935.1. NCBI lineage: Eukaryota > Metazoa > Chordata > Amphibia > Anura > Hyperoliidae > Hyperolius > Hyperolius riggenbachi. Next base: position 68,098,592 of record NC_090649.1, read on the forward strand.
CAAAAAGTCTAGGGCCGGCCCTGTCGATATTAAATTGGTGTTGCACTGTGTAGACACTTCATCTAGCATTTTCTGGTCTTCTTGTGGGTTTCCATGGTAATTCTGACGGTAATTTCCATATGAGTGATTGCCAGATATAATGAAAACCGCACTACCAAAGCCCTCATTTTTGGGATACAACTGGCACAATGACAATGCGGCATCCATTCTAGATGTCCTCAACTGCCAGTGTGAGTCTGGTCTTAAACGGACATCTTTCCGCCAGTGTTATTTGTTGTTGAACATGTTTTACAGCAGCTATTATTATTTAGTATTTATGTAACAGCGACATCTTTCGCAGCACTGTACAAAGTGTGGAGTCTTGTCATCTTTGTCCCCTATACCGCCTCTGTTCCCCTCTGTGCCACCACTGTCCCCGTTCCATCAGTGTCTCCATCTGTGCCATCACGAGTTGTAATCTGATCTCTCCCCTGTGTCACATCACTGCCACGGCAGAGATGGCAGATAAGCTCATTCTAAAGCACAGGCTAATAACAATTAGTCTGCTTTCATGAACCACAAAGGTAAGAGGAAGGGAGAGGCACACCTTTCCTTATTATTCAGGTGCAGAACCATGGATGCTAACCAATATCCAAAAGACAGTCCAATGGTAGAAGAGATTGGTTAGCATTCCAGCTTCTCAATAAGCAGAATTTATTCTCAAGTCAATTGTCAACACTCAAGTTAACAATTGTTTCGGGGCCACCAAGGGTCCTCTTCTTCAGAACAGTGCAGACAAAACTTGTAGCACTGTTCTGAAGAATGGGACCCTTGGTGGCCCCAAAACAATAGTTAACTTGCTTCCATGAACCAGGAAGTAGAAACAGTGCAGATTTATTTTTGGGTTTGTATCGGCTGAAACAAAGAAATGTTTTTTGTTAAAAGGTTATTATGCTTTTGTGTACCTTTTAGAGCAGAGGCGGCATTCTGGAGTTCAGGTCCACTTTAAAATGTGTAAAATGTGTATGTAGAACTTGGAACTCTCTATACAGTATAGTGTACCACAGCAAAATGTCATTTTACTGAGTAAAAAAAAAAAAACTTTTCTTAGAATTTTTGTGAAACTGACAAAAGGTCTATTTGAATTTATTTTTTTTTACTTTGCGATTTTCACGTCGTTCATAACGATGGGTCCTTTGTAAGTTGGGCATTCACAGGATGGAGTTTACCAGTAATCTAATACTGAAGGTATAACACAACAAAAGGACAAAAACAAGATCAAAACAAGAAGAAAAACAAGATCACATGTCCACTGTGCAGGAAAAGGAAAGCCACGGAGGACAGAGAAAGCAACCGATTCCATCTGTAAAAGAGTTAATGCGGGAATGTGATCCTGAGACCGGCCGTACTTCCAATAGGAAGCAGCAAGGCTCCGAGGGGCAGTAAATGTATCCCGTAGTTTACAATGTCACATAATCAATCCTTTTATCCACACTACGCCCCAGCACCACCGGAGTGTCAAATGTGCCTTTCACAATCCCTCCGTCTGTACGCAACGGGAATAAAATGTCTGGGCTGGCCAAGGGGACATAAAAGATAATCTGCCGACGTTTACTGGTGGAGGCTCGGAGTGCAGACTAGGATGGCTGTGTCCAGGCTCGGATCACTGTCAGGTCATAAAATGCAGCCAAAATACCAGTGTATAAGATACATTACTATGTTGTTCTCATTTATCAAAGATCAACAACATGAATTGCAAATAAAAAGTCAGGTCTACACAGAATACAAAAGGGTTTAGATTTTTTTTTTTTTTGGAGTAGAGGGTATTTATAGGGCCGGTTCAGACGGGCACTGAACCACCATTAAACGACGATCAATGCACTCGTCATTTAAGTCCTGTCCATACAAATAAATGGACAGCCGTCGGAACGATAGTGCCCCGTTGTTCACGCAAAAGCATCGCTCAATCCCATCGTTTCCAGTCATTTCGTTTCATCCTGGACGCTAGATTGGCTAATCATGGCCCTTCTGTGTCCCCTGGTAGGGGTCAAAACGTAATGAGTTTGTTGAATGGTGGTAACCAATACCAAATGCTACCCTGCCCATTTGCAGAGAAGCATTTAGCATCGGCTTGCTGTGATGTGCCCGGGCGCCGTCTGCACCCCTAATGAGATCTAGGTCTCCACTTGGGAAGAGGGAGATCCCAGGGACAGGAAAGTGATCAAAAGCCTCCATCGTGGGGACATGGACAGCAATACAAACCCATATGTTGGTAGCTAATTGGTGGGGGGGCACAAAGGAGGACAAAGGCCACCAAGCCTGCCAAAAGTGAGGTACTCCCTACCTTCTCCAGTGCAACAGTGCCCTATTCTCCTAACACTGGAGAAACAACAACAAGGACAGCCCTACCTCCTCCCTACTTAGCATGCACCATACAATACCCTGCTCCCACCTACATACCCTATTGCAAGTGACATAGGATCCCCCCCCCCCAACGGAGAACAAAAAGGTACAGCTACTCTCCACCCATACCCGCACTTGCAAAATATGTGAGGCCATCCTAGGAAAGTTGTGAATGAAGGGCAAGAATGTGGGAGTTTGGAAGAGGAGGTTGGAGTGTATTTATTGAATAGGGACAGAAACCCTGGAAAAAAAAAAAAAAAGGACCAGAAAAAAAAAAGCCCATCTTGTCTGCCTGGCCAATACAGTAAGGACACTCCCTTAAAGGGAACCTTAACCGGCGGGGCAAAAAAAAAATCACTTACCTGGGGGCTTTCCCAAGCCTCCTGCAGCCGTCCGGTGCCCGCGCCGGTCCTTCGGTGCCCTCCGGTCTCCCTCCGCCGCTAAGTTTCGTTTTCGGACGACTGCCAGTCGTCCTCGGGCCACTTCCGCATTCCTCGTCGTAAACTGCAGTAAAGCGCGTCCGCATGACGCCAAACGTGTCATGTGCATGACGCCAAACGTGTCATGCGGACGCGCTTTACTGCAGTTTACGACTAGGAATGCGGAAGTGGCCCGAGGACGACTGGCAGTCGTCCGAAAACGAAACTTAGCGGCGGAGGGAGACCGGAGGGCACCGAAGGACCGGCGCGGGCACCGGACGGCTGCAGGAGGCTTGGGAAAGCCCCCAGGTAAGTGAATTTATTTTTCCTCGCCAGTTAAGGTTCCCTTTAAAGGTTTACACAATTTTTTAAAAAATATGTTCACAAGTTGTGTGACTAGGGATGATCAACACTATGCAAATAATTCCTAGCGGATGGAGGATAATGCAAATTATGAATGCCAATTCATGCAGCGTGAAAATGGACCAATCAAATTTCCCCTCAGCAGGATTTGCTCGCTCCCAGCTGTGGGAACGCTACGGGGGAGTGTGCGTGGACGGACTGTGCTGACTGGCCCCGACTGGTGAGGCCAACGGGGCTTCAACCAGAAAATCCAGGAGGCGAAGGAGGGCGGCGAGGGAGCGAGCGGCTTTGAGGGGGCTGGAGGAAGTCTGTATTAAAAAACCTTTATACTCTTATCTCAGGTACACTTCAAATAGCAATAAAAGGCCATCTGCAATTAAACAGAGTAAACATTTTGTAAAACAGAAAAAAAATATGCACACAGACTACATAAAAAACATCAGAAATCCTATGGTGCAAAATGGACATTGCGTTCAATTATATTTTATTTTTTAGCCTTTCGACGCCTAATTAAATTTATTCCTGTAACCGATTTCCAGTCGCCAGGACCACCGGGGTTCATACCAAAGCCACGCATGGCAATGGGGGGCCCTGCCAAGAAAAGGGGAGAAAAAAATAAAAAGGAACGTGGGCCTGAGCCATTTCCATAGTATCCAAAATAAAATGATTTGGAACTGGGCTTTAAATTTTCATTCAGGTTTGTTAGCGCGCTACAGGTATGATTTAAATCCGTGCTTCAAATGGTGAATGGCTGCACTGCTTCCATTCTGAATGTCTAGCTAATTCATAGCCTGCTACAGAAATAACAGAGATGGCGAGCCAATCGCTCCTTCTAACTTGTTAACAAAAGGCCCGATGAAAGCTTCCCCGGTTTCATTGCATAATTCTTGTACAGTTGGGCCAGCCAGGGGCCTCGTACTCGTCCAAGCTTCCCTCAAGAAATACATGCCAAACTAATTCAAGGTTGTGTTGGAGGACCATATGTTTGCATTCCTTGAAAACTGAACAAGCCGCACTATTTATCCATATATTAACTGTAATCATTTACCTAATGTGTTTTTACATGGTCTTAATTTTTGGAAATTGTTAACATGCGGCGTTCGCTGTACGGAGGTCTGAAAGAAAAAGTGGCCTGCGACCAATTGAAATTTGGGGATAATAAAGCACAATGCTATTCAGCCCTTACTGCCCCCACTGGGAGGCTTGTGAGAGGTTCCAACTTAAAAAAAAAAAACAAAAAAAAAAAACCCTCAATATACTTGTGAGGTCTTCAATACTAGAAGTCTGTGAGTAGGCAAAGTAAGACAGTGCAGTTTTACTTTAATATATAAAACAATTTTTTTTTCCCTTATTCAGAAGGGAAGCGTAATAATGCTGAAAAGATGTCTTTTTTGTGTCTACTCTTTGGTGAAAATATCGGATAAAAAAAAAAAAAAAGAAATGTCAAAAAAACAATAGTTTTCCTTAGATCATTTTGTAATCTATGGTTTGGAAAATAATTAAATTGTAATTTTAGAAAAAAAAAAAACGGACTAAACTTTGCTTAAAAATCCCATCTACGTAAATAATCAAATAAAAAAAAAAAAAAGTATTTCTTACAAGGCTCCTTTTCAAATGCATGTAATTCAATCTGTTACATCTAGCGAATGATGCCCCGATCGCAAGGGCATTCTAAAGGTGTCCACACTACAATTTTTTTATTTATTTTTTCTCAATTTCAGAATTATCAGAATTTCAAAAATCTGACCAATGTATCACACACCTGTGTTAAAATTTTCCCCAAAATAATTCAAAAACGCTGAAAAATATTGCTTGGGTCTTTAAATTAAGAAACACACAATTACATTTTCTGAAAAATTGATCAGAAATATCCAACACACACAATCCATACATTGAAAAATATATTGCAAAAAAATAAAAACAGCAGCAAACAAAACATTTCAAGGTCGAGCAAAAGAAAAAAAACAATTCAACTCTCCGGAACAACTATATTGGTAGGTGAACAGAGGCGCCAGAAGGATAAAAGTACATAAAAAAAAATTAAAATTGCTGGGAGGAAGTGGTGGACTCGCCTCCGTTAAAGCAGACACCAAGGACTGTAAATATATAGATATACACATTTATTGAAAATACCCCAAAGATGCAACGCGTTTCGCGGGCACAGCCCACTTCTTCAGGCAATAAGCATGGGATAAAAAACAGCAATTCAGTTATAGCAAGCAGAGCACCTCTGCGGAACAACTGATCGTTTTTTTAATCAGAAACAGGGAAAAATCTAGCCTTTTTATTGTATAGTGTGTGACCACTTTAAAACCACTTAACGACCAGCTAACGCCCATAGGCGTCGGCAGGTCTTAAGTAGTTTACCATGGAGTGGCCTTTCCATGTCAGTTCACGGAGGGTGTCTCCGTGAACAGCCGGAGAGCCGCCGATCGCGGCTCGCCGGCAAAATGTAAACATGCGGGGAAGAAATCCCGGCTGTTTACATCATACGGCGCTGCTGCGCAGCAGCGCCGTAAGGCAGATCGGCGATCCCCGGCCTCTGATTGGCCGGGGATCGCCGGCATCTGATAGGCGGAAGCCTATCCTTCAATGCGCAGGACGGAATTCCGTCCTGCGCATTACGTAGGAAGAGGGAGAGGGAGGTAAGGAGCGTGAGGGCGGAAATGGCTGCGGAGGGGGGCTTTGAGGAGCCCCCCCGCAAAATGCAGATGGCCGGCGGCGATCAGACCCCCCCCCCGGGTAGGACATCCCCCTAGTGGGGAAAAAAGGGGGGGGGGGGGGAAGTCTGGTCGCCCTGGCTTCAAAGTGATCTGTGCTGTGGGCTGGAGAGCTCACACAGCACAGATCGGACCAGCATAGGCTCGTCCTTAAACTGAAATCACTGTGCCCCCTTTCTTCACTAGACTGATTACCTTGAGACGCAAATGGAGTGCATACTTCATGTTTCCTGCAACGACATTTAGGCTGTGCTCCTTTTTTTCCTTTCTCTGCCTGAAAAGAGTTAAACATCAGGTATGTAAGTGACAGTTTCTGTCCGGGTCGGATTTGGCAGTAACTCAGACTATAGCATAACCCTCACTGATAAGTAATTACAGCCAGTAAATGGCTTCTGAGAGCAGAAAAGAGATAAAAAGGGTAAATAATTCATAGATTTGAGCTCTGGCATACTTCAATGAAGGTGTCATTGAGCAGATACAATGAATTAGTAAACACATAAAATAAACTGTGGGACAGCTAAAAAGTCATTTTTAGGAGAAGGAGGATAGATGCAATTGTTTTTATCATCAGTTTATTTTCACCTCGGATGTCCTTTAAGTGGAGGAGGCAAAAAAAAAAAGGAAATGCATACCAAATATGGTGGTATGCTATTTTCTTGCAGGTTACTCGTTTTATTTGCTTGATTTTTTTGAAAAGTGCACCATGAAATGATCAATCGCCCAAAAACTGTGCCGAATCACAGAGATAACTGGTGTGAAATGGTAAAAATGTTGATTGTAGCACGTTTACTAATCTCAGTGCATTTGCACCATGCACGTTCTGTCGCCACATGTGAATCCGCCGCCCATACAGTTATACTGTTTATGCTATGAAATTAGCGTGCCCATTTTAATGTGTGGAGTGTGTGGTACGTTATGCTTTCAGTGTAAATGTAGCCTAAAACCTTACCCTCGCGCCACCCCCCCCCCCCCCCTAAAAAAAAACAACAACAACTGAACTGTTCATAAACTTGTTTCGCAAACTCAACCAATCCATCAAATGAAGACAAGACCAGACAAGACACAGAACATTTACTGCATGCACTCGAGTATAAGCCACCCCGAGTATACGCTGACCCCCAAACAGGGAAAAAATGACTAACCCAAGTATAAGCCGAGGGTAGGAGATGCAGCATCTACTGAGGCGCTCTGATCCCTAACTTGAGAGTCTGACCCCAGCATTTCTCCAGTGCCCTACACCCACCACTCATCCATCATCCCCAGTATGCGGCATTGATCCCTGGTGGCATTGAATCCTGTGGATTCAAGGGTTCAGAATTGCCAAATTACCATTCTGTAGACTCCAAACTGCTGGTCATGTTGCTTGTGTGTGGTCAGCACAGTGGTATAGTGGTTAGCTATCCTGCCTTGTAGCGCTGGGTCCCCGGTCTGAATCCCAGCTGGGGCACTATCTACATGGAGTTTGTATTTTCTCCCTGTGTCTGCATGGGTTTATTCCGGGCACTCTGGTTTCTTCCCATATCACAAAAACATACAGATACGTTAATTGGCTCCCCTCAAAACTGGCCCTAGACTACGATACATACTGTACACTGCACGATGCATACATAGACATAACTAAGATAGAGATTAGAGTGCTAGTCCCTCTGAGGGACAGTTTAGTGACAAGACAATATACTCTATACAGCACTGCGGAATAATAATAGTTTGCTTGTTGGAGGTCAGAGAACATAGTAATGGGAGTGACTTATTGCAAAACATTCCAGACAGCAGCTGCTTCGGAAATACTGCATTATTGTATGGTAGCAGTTTACAGTGATATTTGGAACCCCTTCCCACCGTCCACCAGAAAGCATCCCAGGTGACGTAGTCCTTTGGTAGGAGTGTACTCCAAACACAGGACTAAATCTCCTGTCTTGCATTGCGACCGTCAAGGATGCCTAACTCGACTTGGAGCTTCAATCTGTAGCACCTGTGGTTTTCCCTGGACAAAGATAGGGGTTAGCGTTGGGCACGTCAGTAGGAGGGTTAGCGTTGGGCACGTCAGTAGGAGGGTTAGCGTTGGGCACGTCAGTAGGAGGGTTAGCGTTGGGCACGTCAGTAGGAGGGTTAGCGTTGGGCACGTCAGTAGGAGGGTTAGCGTTGGGCACGTCAGTAGGAGGGTTAGCGTTGGGCACGTCAGTAGGAGGGTTAGCGTTGGGCACGTCAGTAGGAGGGTTAGCGTTGGGCACGTCAGTAGGAGGGTTAGCGTTGGGCACGTCAGTAGGAGGGTTAGCGTTGGGCACGTCAGTAGGAGGGTTAGCGTTGGGCACGTCAGTAGGAGGGTTAGCGTTGGGCACGTCAGTAGGAGGGTTAGCGTTGGGCACGTCAGTAGGAGGGTTAGCGTTGGGCACGTCAGTAGGAGGGTTAGCGTTGGGCACGTCAGTAGGAGGGTTAGCGTTGGGCACGTCAGTAGGAGGGTTAGCGTTGGGCACGTCAGTAGGAGGGTTAGCGTTGGGCACGTCAGTAGGAGGGTTAGCGTTGGGCACGTCAGTAGGAGGGTTAGCGTTGGGCACGTCAGTAGGAGGGTTAGCGTTGGGCACGTCAGTAGGAGGGTTAGCGTTGGGCACGTCAGTAGGAGGGTTAGCGTTGGGCACGTCAGTAGGAGGGTTAGCGTTGGGCACGTCAGTAGGAGGGTTAGCGTTGGGCACGTCAGTAGGAGGGTTAGCGTTGGGCACGTCAGTAGGAGGGTTAGCGTTGGGCACGTCAGTAGGAGGGTTAGCGTTGGGCACGTCAGTAGGAGGGTTAGCGTTGGGCACGTCAGTAGGAGGGTTAGCGTTGGGCACGTCAGTAGGAGGGTTAGCGTTGGGCACGTCAGTAGGAGGGTTAGCGTTGGGCACGTCAGTAGGAGGGTTAGCGTTGGGCACGTCAGTAGGAGGGTTAGCGTTGGGCACGTCAGTAGGAGGGTTAGCGTTGGGCACGTCAGTAGGAGGGTTAGCGTTGGGCACGTCAGTAGGAGGGTTAGCGTTGGGCACGTCAGTAGGAGGGTTAGCGTTGGGCACATCAGTAGGAGGGTTAGCGTTGGGCACGTCAGTAGGAGGGTTAGCGTTGGGCACATCAGTAGGAGGGTTAGCGTTGGGCACGTCAGTAGGAGGGTTAGCGTTGGGCACATCAGTAGGAGGGTTAGCGTTGGGCACATCAGTAGGAGGGTTAGCGTTGGGCACATCAGTAGGAGGGTTAGCGTTGGGCACATCAGTAGGAGGGTTAGCGTTGGGCACATCAGTAGGAGGGTTAGCGTTGGGTACATCAGTAGGAGGGTTAGCTTTGGGCACATCAGTAGGAGGGTTAGCGTTGGGCACATCAGTAGGAGGGTTAGCGTTGGGCACATCAGTAGGAGGGTTAGCATTGGGCATATCAGTAGGAAGGTTAGCATTGGGCATATCAGTAGGAGGGTTAGCATTGGGCATATCAGTAGGAGGGTTAGCATTGGGCATATCAGTAGGAGGGTTAGCATGGGGCATATCAGTAGGAGGGTTAGTATTGGGCATATCAGTAGGAGGGTTAGCGTTGGGCATATCAGTAGGAGGGTTAGTATTGAGCGTATCGGTAGGACGGTTAGTGTTGGAGAGTGTTAGCGATGATAAAAAGTTAGTGGGAGGTCACAAGTTGACTTTGCCGCAAGCTACAGGCACCAGATAGTATAAGATTGGCAATACAATATCAGATATGACTGCAATCGAAATCAGCTCGCTCCAAACTCACTTGCATCTATACAAAACGTATGCATTTTGCAGGGAGCTCCAGAAAAGCAGTCGCCACACAATGAAACCTGGCCTGATTTACATTAAACAATGAGCAGAACAAATGTAATTTTTGTTTCACTCACCACTAATGGATTGGATGATTTTCAGTAGATCAGACAAAATAAAAAAAACACACATATTTAAGCAATTCCAAAATTCCTGATTGGCCAGAAAAGATGAGACTTGCCTGATTCATAAAGTGATTTGCTCATCACAGCTCCAAAACAATTGCAGCTGGCGTCTACCGTATGCACTCCAGCTTTTACATTTCCGATCACGTGTAGGCTGAGCCTTTAACACTTTATAGCAAATGAAATATGCCGCATGTCACGGCCATTTAAAGCCAATGGGTACCGATCAAAAAAAGAAAAAGTCAGATACTCACCTAAGGAGAGGGAAGGCTCGGTCCTAATGAGCCTTCCCTCTCCTCTCCCGATGCCCTCGGTGCTGCGCTGGCTCCCCCGTTCGCGTCCGCTGCCGCAGGGACTTCGGAGGTCTTCGGGAGCACTCGGGCTTCCGAAGACGGGCCGCTCCATACTACGTACGCGCGAGCGCGTCATAGAGGGCGCTCGCGCATGCGTAGTATGGAGCGGCTGCGTCATCGGGAGCCCGAGTGCTCCCGAAGGCTTCCGAAAGCTCCCTTCAGCATGCGGGAGTGGCAGTATTTGACCGAACTGGTCGAATACTGCCACGGGGGATCCTGCGCTGGACCGGGCACCGGGAGAGGAGAGAGAAGGCTCATTAGGACCGAGCCTTCCCTCTCCTTAGGTGAGTATCTGACTTTTCCTTTTTTTGAACGGTAAACATTCACTTTAAAGAGGAACTACAACCGAGGATTGAACTTCAGTAGCCGATACCCTTTCCCATAAGATTGCTTTACTTTTTCTCAATATATCATCAGGGATGTCTGTATGGCTGATATTGTGGTGAAACCCCTTCCACAGTGTGATGTCAGCACCTAGGTCCTGTCATCACACTGTGGGAGCCTCATTGCATTGTGGGAAATAACCTCGGTTTCCAACTGCCAAGCAGCCAGTATCTCCCTCTGTGCATATGGATATCTATTAAAAAAAAAAAAACACCTTTTAGCCCATCGCATTGTTTGGTGGTGTGGTTGCAGATACTGCTCCTAATCACAATCGCAATTTCACTACACTGCTATTGCAATTTTAACCACTTGAGGACCGCAGTCTTAACCCCCCCCCCCCCCCCCCCCTAGTGACCAGGCCATCTTTAGTTAATTAGGCCACTGCAGCTTTAAGGCCAAGTGTTTGTTTTTTTATAAATATTTATTTATATTATTTTTTCAATAAAATACTGCTTTTTTTATATTAACTTTATAACCCTCCCTCCCCCCGCCAGCCTATCAGCGCGATTGGCTGTGATAGGCTTCAGTCTATCACAGCGGATCGCTTCCCAGCATCACACGGCTGTCCCCAGTACAGCGCTGCTGTAGATCACAGCGCTGTACAAAGTAATTAGATGGCGGTTTCGCCGTCTAAGTCTCCCGAGCCTGAAGGCGGGGCGGAGCTCCGCCCCCCGAGCAGGAGATGGACGCGCAGTCTGTGCGCGATCTACTAGCCCTATAGACGGCCGTTCACGCCAATGGGCGTGGAGCGGTCCTGGGGCTGCCGCACTGCTCACACCAATTGGCGTGGAGCAGTCGGCAAAAGGTTAAACTTACAGTCAGGGCTATGAAGTCGGAGTCGAGGAGTCGGAGCAGGAACAATTTTGGGTACCTGGAGTCGGTTAGTGGTTTCAATAAACTGAGAAGTCGGATGATTTCTCAACTAAATCCATAACCTTTGTAAAAATTAGACTAAGATCTAAGACCTAGATTTCTATTATTCCGTCAGTGGCACAATCAGCAAAACACATGCGCTCTGAAAATCAAATTGGAACACCTGCAGTGTGAGAAGGCCCTAAGATATTACATAAACCACTCTTCAGGCCGGACACAGAGCCTACAGACAACCACAGGCAAACTAACAACTTCACAAAAGGTAAAATCTCAGTGGCGGCCTTTGACGACGTGCTAAGCGTGAATTATGACCCATCTTCCCTCCAAAGCGCAGATCCCTGCCGTCTGGCCATAAACATTCCGAACTGGAAACCACCGATGCGCCCGAACCTTGGCTGGAAACAGGTGCAAGGAATTGTGGATGATCTAACCCCCAGCAGGCCTATCACTGTTGTGTATGAATCATGCCTTTATAGTTCTCTGCATTACAGGATTTCCTCTTTGCATTAAGCAGAGCAGATTGGAGTGCTTATCCCTTAAAAGCAAAATAGGAAATGTACATGGATTATATGCCGTTGCTCCTATCACATAAAGAGAACCTGTCACAAAATCAGCTGATGCCAGAATATGAATATTCCTTGTAAAAGAGTAAGGCCTGGTGCACACCAAAAACCGCTAGCAGATCCGCAAAATGCTAGCAGATTTTGAAACGCTTTTTCGTCTTTTTCTGTAGCGTTTCAGCTAGCATTTTGCGGTTTTGTGAAGCGTTTTTGGCGTAGTAGATTTCATGTATTGTTACAGTAAAGCTGTTACTGAACAGCTACTGTAACAAAAAACGCCTGGCAAACCGCTCTGAACTGCCGTTTTTCAGAGCGGTTTGCGTTTTTCCTTTACTTAACATTGAAGCAGAAACGCATCCGCAATCCAAAATCTGCAGCAGCCCGGGAGTATGCGTTTCTGAAAAACGCCTCCCGCTCTGGTGTGCACCAGCCCATTGAAATACATTACCCTAGCGGATCCGCACCCGCAAGCAAATCACAAACAGCAGCCGAACCGCTATGGTGTGCGCCAGCCCATTGAAATACATTACCCTAGCAGATCCGCACCCGCAAGCGGATCGCAAACCGCAGCAGAACCGCTCTGGTGTGCACTAGGCCTACCTCAGTATTGATACACCACATCTAGAGAACATACATGTGTGTGGTGACAGGGTTATATGTATTTTGCCGCCCCCCTCCAACAACCCAGCCATAGTCACCAAGATTCCTGTTGGTCTGCGAATGTGCGCAACACTGCGCTCCAGTCGTTCACACTTACTGTGTCCCCCATTGACTTGCATTGCTACATAATCCATGCAGTAAGCACTACACTACAGGCTTTGCATTGGGAATGCAGCGTTTTGCACATTTTCGGCACCTCGCACGGCATCCCATTAAGTGTGCAAGTCTCAGACTTACAGAGAAGATGCAGCGGGGAAGCGTAGCGCGTTGCAACGCATTCTGCAAGTGTGCAAGGGGCCTAAGGACCCGCATGTTTGTACGCGTCGCTCGCGAGTTGGGCGCAGGGCAAGCTGAATGATGGCTCTCCCTGCTGCTGCAAAACACCCCGGTGGCATTAAATGCTATTCCCCCTCCGAGTTGTCATAATTCGGAAGGAGATGTAATTCGGGGTCTGGCAACTGCCGTAGCCCCGGATTACCCTTTACATGAAGGGGTGGGGGCAGAGCATCAATGTCCTGGCTGGGGGCAGGGGGGGGGGGGGTTGGGAGGTTGTTAGAAGGACTCAGAAGGACTCAGAGCACCTCTCATGGGCATGGCTTTAAACCAGATGACTTCCAACAAAGTCGTGCTATGACCCCTCTGGAGGAGCCTCTTGCAATGGCCATGCGTGTCACTTCCTCTTCTTGCTTCATTCAGTGATGCACTTCTCTAACAGAGAAGACAGGGGTGACCTGGAAGTTTTGACACAGCCAAGATGGCATCCGCAATTTTTAGATTGAAATAAAACAAAAAGGATTTGGTGTAGAACGGCGTTTCAAGCATCAAATGAAAGAGGACAAGCTACAGATGTATCTATGTAAATCAGGGATTCACTTTTTTTATTACATTATTTTCACTGGAGTTCCTCTTTAAGTACTTTGCAGTACTGGTCGGAGTCTTGAAGGCATGCCCATGAGAGGTGCTCGGAGTCCCTTTAAGCCAAGCACAAGCAAGAGGTGGGCCTGCCAGTGGGGGAGTGACACAAAAAATATTCTGGACAAGTGAGTGCAGCCCTTGGGCCTCATCCGGCATGCGAGCCGCCAGTTGGACAGCACTGTTTTAAGCAATACTAGTCACCTAGCTGTCCTGCTGTCCTCTGCCTGTAATACTTTCAGCCATAGACCCTGAACAAGCATGCAACATATCAGGTGTTTCTGACATTACTGTCAGATCTGCCAAGATTAGCTGCATGCTTGTTTCTGGTGTGATTCAGACACTACTGCCGCCAAATAGATCAGCAGGGCTGCCAGGCAACTGGTATTGTTTATAAAGGAAATTAATATGGCAGCCTTCATATTCTTATCACTACAGTTGTCCTTTAAAAACTGGTGGTCTGAGAACGCAAACCATCAGGGGTTAATCCTGTCTCACTCTAGCCAAGTCCAGAGTTCGGCTTTAAGGCAGGCATTCGGATGGCTGGTAAATGCTGATTCATGGATGCTGTCGCCAAGACTTTACGCTGAGAAACAAGCTTTTGTTAAAGGACTCCAAGGAAAAAAAATTGTTGCAGAGCAGAGGAAAAAAAAAAAAAAAGGTTTCTATATAACCAAATGACTGAGTCATAAAGGGATCAACAATGACCCATGTGTTCCTGGCATGCAGAAAGCCCAATAAAAAGGAATAACTTAACACGCTGTCCTGTCCACAGGCTCTGCGCGCTCCGCGAGGGGTCTTCAGAGTTTGTCTTAGTGATGAGGTTTGGGCCTACAGACACGATGACTGCTGGATAAAACAGAGCTTAGTCACAACCACAAGCGCGTATTTCTCTCAGCTCTGAACACTGGACTCCAACAAAAGATGCCTATTAAGCTAATGAAACACAAAGGGCGACTAACAAGACGTCAATTGTCAATTCACTAAAGTGGACCAGTCTGCCATCAACCACAAATGGTCACCGGCCAGCATTTTTTCAGAGAACTAACCTGTACAGATGACAGCCTAGTTGCCCTTTAATTGCCCTCCTAAAAAAACCTTATTCAGGACAAAATAAAACACGTTTGAAAGTGGACAATAATCAGTAACCCTGCTACTTCCCTTCCCCCACTCCTCTCTATTCCCCCTTTCAAATCATATTGATATCCACCTGGGATACTACCTGTTCTCAATATTTAGGCTAACTATGCATCAGCACCATCCCTTATCAATTATCAATACTCATACACCCAAATACCTAATCTCGCTGGTCTAACATTGTGAGACCACATAAAACTAATATTGATACAGAATAAGCACCATTTGATTTGAATAAGATATTTCCTATGTATACCATGTGGATCACAACTATGACAGTTCCTTTACATATGTTTAAGATCGTTTTGAAAATACCATGTGTAAGACGATGATTTCTTGCCACACACGTTGTTCTGATTATCGTTTTGTATCTCTGTCGTTTTCAGTTGTTCGCTCCGGTTTTTTTTCTGATGAAGCAGGATTTTGCCTGCGAAACGCGTTGCAACTTGTACTAGGAGTATGTGAATAAATTGTTTTTGACCATAATCGACAGTACCATTGTCTGCTTTTGGGGTTTGCTGGTCCACCACCGCTTCCCAAAAATTTTAAACATTTTAGTGTTTTTTATCCTACTGGCGCCTCTGTACTATCTCTACGCAATAATCAGTAAGGAATATATACTGTTAGCAGCTGCCCTATGTTAAAGGATACTGGAAGTGACATGTGACATGATGAGATAGACACGTGTATGTACAGTGCCTAGCACACAAATACCTATGCTGTGTTCTTTTTTTTCTTTCTCTGCCTGAAAGAGTTAAATATCAGGTATGTAAGTGGCTGACTCAGTCCCGACTCAGACAGGAAGTGACTACAGTGTGACCCTCACTGATAAGAAATTACCCTTTTTACCTCTTTCTTCCCCTCAGAAGCCATTTTCTGCTAGGAAAGTGTTGTATAGTTGGAATTTCTTATCAGTAAGGGTCACACACAAAAAAAAAAAAAAAAAGTATACCATGTCACAGACCGCAAGGCCGGTCTGCGGATGGGGTCAATCGATCAGCGTCAGAAATCCTCTCACACGGTCATTTTGCTCATCACGAAGGGTAACCCGACTTCGCAATTTGATGAGCTGACTCGTGGAGACGCCAACGGATTCACCTCACACATACAATTCAAAGATCTGCCACCAAGCGGGTTACACAGCCCGCTACTGTAATTATACTAGGACTTTGAGACCGCTCTATTAACCCTTAGCAGTATGCAGGAACCGGGGTCAGATCGTTATATCTGGGCCGGGTTCTCACATACGGGTTATAAAGGCACACTGCTGTTAAACACAGGGTAGCGATTTCAGGAGAATAGGTACGATTGTGTATGTTCAGCAACAGGTCATAACCGCTAAACGATTTTTAAAACGTTTAATAACAAAAATGCATTACATACAGTTATATGCACCAATTAACATACACACACAGAGCTTAAAGAGACTCCGTAACAAAAATGTAATCCTATTTTCTACCATCCTACAAGTTCCTATACCTGTTCTAATGTACTCTGGCTTACTGCAGCACTTTCTTCTATTACCATCTCTGTAATAAATCAGCTTATCTCTCCCCTGTCGGACTTGTCGCCCTGTGTCTGGAAGGCTGCCAAGTTCTTCAGTGTTGTGGTTCTGTGATGCATCTCCCCCCTCCAGGCCCCTCTCTGCACACTGCCTGTGTGTTATTTAGATTAGGGTAGCTTCTCTCTGCTCTAATGTCTTTTACAAGCTGGATAAATCGTCCTTTGAGCTGGCTGGGCTTTCACATACTGATGAATTACATACGGGCACAGCTGTCTGCACTCTGCAGGTAGAAACAGCCCGACACTTCAGTGGATGAGAGCTGAAGGGGGAAAGAAACACACAAATCATCTCTTGAGATTCAAAAGGAAGGCTGTATACAGCCTGCTTGTGTATGGATGTATTTTCTATGTGTGGACATACTGTACATCAACCTACTTCCTGTTTTGGTGGCCATTTTGTTTGCTTATAAACAAACTTTTTAAAACTGTTTTTAACCACTTTTAATGCAGCGGGGAGCGGCAAAATTGTGACAGAGGGGAATAGGAGATGTCCCCTAACGCACTGGTATGTTTACTTTTGTGCGATTTTAACAATACAGATTCTCTTTAAAAATAAAAAGGAATAAAATCAGAAAGTCCTTACTTAGTTATGGCTGATAGTCCATTTGGAGAATGAAGTAACAGAGTCTAGTTTAAACGTAGGTATTCAGGTTAAGAGTCCTGGAACACAGCATGCGTCGGTTCTCCTTGAACGCATGCCTGGACTTTCCTGGTCAATGGAATTTGGAGAACTGGGCGGGTTTGGTCCCGCCCCACTTTTATAGGACCTGAGTTTTGGGCTGTCACTACCTGGAAAGTAGGTGTGTTTAAGGCAGGGTTATCTCCTGGCAGCAAGGTTGCCACCCCCAGACTCAGAGGAGGAAAATGTACAAATTATTAATAATCTGTGTGACTCCGCCCCAGATTGGCGCATCGCAAATCTGAGACTATATTCATAAGCGGCCTGCGACCCTGTATCAAACGAGGCTATACATGCCTATTCTATCGCATTCGCTCTACGCAGGCCGGATAAAGTGGTTTTCCTACGGATTCCTGACAGTTAGAAAATTGTAGTTCAGGTGAATGATAGAACTGATTTCTAGGTATCAGAAAATGTGTTTTTTGTCTTTCTGCGACAAGGCTATTTTGAATTACAAATACATAAAAGTTCTCTTTGTTTGATTGTATGATTTTGGAGGGAATCTCTTATCTTACTGGTTGGAGCTAGTTTCTGGGACATGAGCTTGTGCAGCCAAATGGCTCTGCTTAGGGGGTCGGCCACATGTAAAATTATTTTCTGACCTGACACAGGATGTGGGTGAGGGGCTGTTGGTTCCAGTGAGAAGAGCAAAAGGAAAGGTATTTTGTTTTATTCTACACAGGACTTACAGTAATGGGCTGGACCAGTACGCAAGTCGTTGGCGATTGCGCACAACTTTCCGTAATGTTCACCACATACCCTACGGGTTGCTTAGCGACAGGATCCACGATGCTCCACAATGAGATGAAAGAAAGCGTCAACCGTGGATTGATAGGAATCAGAATTTCTGAAATCTGAATTTTCAGAGATTGCCGCCTTGCCACTGCCCCCCGTGTGCATTATTATAAATCTGTCCATCCCTCCATATATACACACACATACACATATATACACACACACACACACACACACACACACTTGCCCTGTGTTGCAATGCCCATCTGTGTTCAGAATCCCTCGCTCTTCCGGATTCTGAAGACAGATGGGCACTGCGCGGTGGGCAACACAGGACAGGTAATGTATAAATACACACTGTGGACACATTTATACACTAGGGGGCAGCGGAGGGATTTCGTAGCGTTCATCCCGATATCGCTCGCCGTTACTGCTGCACACCCGATCTAATATAATGACCCAACATCTTGCAACATGCAAAATCAATACATGATTGATTGATTTCGGCCAGAAATTGGTTGCATCGATCGGGAAAGCTCTTGGCAACACCAATTTCATCCGATTTGATAATAAGCAAATATATGGTCAATCGGCTGCCAAGTTGAGAGATGTATGGCCACCTTAAGTTCCCTTTAAAGTGTACCAGAGATCTGAAAAGAAGAGGATTTGATACTTACCCGTGGCTCCTCTAGCAGCATAAACCAGTCTGAGCCCTGCGCTGTCCTCCCGAGCCCCGATAATAGGCTCAGTTGGGTTCAGTCTGGGTCTTCTGCGCATGCACGGGCCTCCTGTGCATACGCAGAAGACCCAAACTGAACCCAACTGAGCCTGTTGTTGCGGCTGAACGGCGTGAGGCTCAGACTGGTTTATGCTGCTGCAGGAAGCTGCTGGTGAGTATCACATCTTCTTCTTTAAAGTGGACCTGAACTCAGAACTTCCTCTCTGCTCTAAAAGATAAACAACCGCATAACCTTTAAACAAAAACATTTCTTTGTTACAGCTGATACAAATCCTACAATAAATCAGCACAGTTTCTACTTCCTGATTCATGGAGGCAGACATATTGTTAAAGGGGCACGATGGCGCAAAAAAAAAAAAGTCCAAAACCTGTCGCTTCCATCAGATTTCTACTACCTATTGTAAGTGACAGCAACATAGCAGAAAAGTAATTTATGGCTCATTTTATTTAGGGGGAAAAAAAAAACGTACTTATTTGTCTAGGTTTGCTCATATGTTAAATTTTACAATTTTTCGCCATAGTGCCCCGCTAACAGCCTGTACTTTCAAATGAGCTCCTCTGCCATCTCTGCCGTGGCAGTCATGTGACTCAGGGAAGAGATCAGATTACAACTTGTGATTAGACACAAATGAGGGGGAATTAAACAGGCTCTCTTAATCATACAACTCTCTAAATACATATAGGGTATATTTTTCGGTTTTCCTTCTGTCCTGTGCAAAAGTTTAGTTCCACATTAACAATGATTAATAGCTTGGCACAGATTATGGATTGGCATCTTCAAAAAAGAAAAAAACTACACAGCTGCAAAACTCCTTGTGCTGCAGTGTTATCATACAAGACATAACATCTGCAGCTGACAACAAGCAGCACAGGGGGAAGGCACGTAAGGAGACTTGGTTGTCAAACACGACGTAGTGTGCTAAGTAGCGGGACACAATATTCCCCCCCCCCCCCCCCAGACATGAGTAACGATCGCGCTTGCCTCAGATAACTCCGGTGATGCGCGCACATTCCCCGCATTGTTATCTCCACATCGGCTGCGGAGCAGTCACGGCCGCAGCGGTAATTACGCAGGATTCTGGGATTCAGCCTGTTGGGACACATGCCTTGCAAAAACTCCGCTGTCTCAGTGCTAAGTGTGTAATTACTAAAACATCTGAGGTCGTTCTCAGTTACACTTGAAAGAGGTCATCCACATTGCAGGCTGAAAAATACGCTGCTCGTGTTTACCCGCTAAGTGTGCATATTTTTATCTTGTGTCTTCTTACTGGTACAAAACGTCTCTTCAGCTTGTTGCGAGGCTCTTTGCAAAGAAAATAGACATTTCAACAGAGTTGCTTCACTGACTCCAATTCACAAATCCTTACTGCATTCATCAAAGCAGAAAACAGCTGATTTTACCAAACAGTCAAAGGTAGATTCCTGAAGGCCGTTACCACACAGAAAAGTAAAATTACCAACTTGTAAGGTAAACTGCCGACTTGTGAGGTAAACTGCCGACTTGTGAGGAAAATACCAAGACTCCTGGTCTGGATCTGGTCTCCTGGTTTCATGCTGAATTTTATTTGAAATCTGTGTGCACTACACTGGCAGCAATAGATCCCTATTGAGGGATCTATCAGATGGTCCAATCTGCTGCCCATCTGCCAGAGTACGGGCACCTTTAATCTTTGAACTTTTAAACACAAACCTGTGAAGATATATCTATCTATCTATCTATCTATCTCACATGTATCCGGCACCTGGCGACCCCCGCTGGTATAGGAAAATCCTGGTATCAGCAACAGAAACACTTCCTATATCGATATATACCGGTAATGCTGAATATTGGCATGAAGCCCCATCCCAGTGTTCTCCTCAGAATTTTTTTCCAGCCGGGTGGTATGAAAAATTAGCCGGGTGGTGTGAGATGAGAGCATGGAAGGCCGGCGCTTTTCTGCACAACTCTGCTTACAACAGAGAAGGAGGTGAGCTGATGACAGCCGGGTGCTCACAAAAACTAGCCGGGTGGAGCACCCGACTAAAAGAGCCTGGGGAGAACACTCCATCCTCCAAGTGATGTTTAGCCTGGACTATGATGTCACACAGCCTTCTGCCCCAGGGCACTCTGGGAGACCAGATGTATCTGTTCATATGGGAACAACAACAAACATTCCGCAGTGATGCTCCTGCCATCAGCAAAGAGGTATCCGCCAGTCATAAATTTAAGAATGTGAATCAGGGAGAGGAAAGATTTCACAATGGGCAAACACTGACAAAATAATCTATAATTGAATATGGTAAAAAATAATACATTTTATTCATTATATAATTTTCACTACAGTTCCTCTTTAGGGAAAGTGGTAAAAACAATTGACAAACCTGGCAGAGCTCCACCTTAGAGCAAGAACTTGCTGACAACACCTCACCTCACAATGCTGACCTAAGGTGGCTTCAGTGCTGCACAGGCAGAACCCCTTGGCACACAAAAGCAGTGCTAGGCCCACAGACTGGTTAGAGATGCTGTGAGGATTAACCTGGGATGCCCAGAATGCCAACGTGTATGATTCAGCCAAACAGCTACGAGAAACTGCATACCAGAGGGCCACGCGCTGCTGCCCGCCAATGTGCAATAAGCCAGACAGAGGAAAAAACAGCGCCTTAATTAATCTAAATCTAAGATAACTACCATGTAAGACGGAAACGTGGAAAACCTTTAGGTGAAGAGAATCAGAATGACTCACAGTAGTATTTGCCAGGTCTAGGCCAGAACTTGTCATAATATAATCCATTTTCCTCTTGTTTTTCTCTTTAAAAACAAATAAATGACGCAGTGGTAAAGTAAGTACTGCTGGAGCGTACGTTAAAAAGGGGCGCTGGGAAAAAAGGGCGCCGGGTTTTTAACGATAAGCATGGATAACGTTTAAAAAAGTATTGTACTATATTTCGTTTAAAATTAATGTTTTATAAAGTTATAAATCATTAAATAATGTGCATTAAATCGGCAATTGTAAAAACGTTAATCTTTCGTTTAAATAGTGAAACGTATAATAACGTTTAAAAATAAAAATTACTAAGTAACCCTCCCTGTACCTACCCCTAACCCCTAGACCCCCCTGTTGGTGCCTAAACCTAAGACCCCCCTGTTGGTGCCTAAGTAACCCTCCCTGTACCTACCCCTAACCCCTAGACCCCCCTGTTGGTGCCTAAACCTAAGACCCCCCTGTTGGTGCCTAAACCTAAGACCCCCCTGTTGGTGCCTAAACCTAAGACCCCCCTGTTGGTGCCTAAACCTAAGACCCCCCTTTTGGTGCCTAAACCTAAGACCCCCTGTTGGTGCCTAAACCTAAGACCCCCCTGTTGGTGCCTAAACCTAAGACCCCCCTGTTAGTTTTTTCGTTTAAAAATAATGTTTAAAAAAAAATTGTACTGTTTTTCGTTTAAAAATAATGTTTAAAAAAAAATATTGTACTGTTTTTCGTTTAAAAATAAAATTTAAAATGTATAAATCATTAAATAATGTGTAATCATGAGAAACAGTAATAAAACATTAAGTCTCCGGGCGCCGCTTTTAAAACGTTATTTTTCTCCGGCGCCCTTTTTTCCTATCGGGCGCCCATTAAACGATATTTATTATAGGAGTGAATGGCGGCGCCCGATTTGTCCACTAGCCTCAGGCGCCCGAATTTACTGTTTCCCTGCTGGAGTCCTGCGTTCAGGCCCTGCCAGGGAGGCCATCATACATGTTCTCCTTGTGTATGTGTAGATTACCCCCGGCTGTTCCACACTCTTCCACAACCCAAAAAGACAGTGGGGATGGATTATCATGTCCCCGACAAACATATAGTTGCGAATATGGAGCAACTGTCCAGAGCAGCCAATCAAAATCCTTCTTTCACTGAACAGCTGACTGGTTGCTCTAGGCAACGGCACCACTTTTGCTTAAAGGGGCACTATAGCGAAAAACTAAAATTTAAAATATGTGCAAACATATACAAATAAGAAGTACATTTTTTCCAGAGTAAAAGGAGCCATAAATTACTTTTCTCCTATGTTGCAGTCACTTACAGTAGGCAGTAGAGATCTGATAGAAGCGACAGGTTTTGGACTAGTCCATCTCTTCATAGGGGATACTCAGCAAGGCTTTTATTCTTTATAAATATGTTCCTGAAAAAGGATTTAAACAATGATGCTGGTCAGGTTCCCTGCTCCCTACAGAGTTTTTTGGCAGTTGGACAGAGCAACTGCCATTCACTAAGTGCTTTTGAAAATAAATATATCCCTGAGAATCCCCCATGAAGAGTGTAATGATCTGCTCTGCTGTCTGCACAGGCAGACAGCTGTTTGACCATTTTGTAAGTCTGAGTGCTGCAGGTTCCTGGAAAAGGGACCTGTCTCCACTCTGCAAGCTGCAGAGTTGCTGTTCTGGGGAGGAATTTGCATCCACTTGTTATGCAAATTGCTTAGCTACTTCCTCTGATGGCTTGCAGTGTAAAAACCATTTCTTCCCAGAATTCCTTGCTGGTCATGATAGTTTGTTCCTGCTAACTCACCTGGAGTATCAGCCTTGCTATTGTTTGCTAAAGCTTATCTTAGAGTAATTCCTTGGGACTGCACTAGGCATCCCTTCTAGCGTAGTCAGCTTGTATTATCTGTTTGCCTTGTACTGTCTATCTGTTGCGATTGTCTTGTCGCCAGCGGCGGTCGACAGGAAATCGTTCTGTCTGTATTCTGCCTTAGGGGTGCTAGCCAGAGCAGCGGTTGCTACTGGTAGCCCCATCTGTCTGTCTGGATCGCATCCGCTCTAGCGGTATTGGCGGTGGTTCCTTCTGTGCTCTGTCTGGGAGCGTACGCCAGAGCTGCGGTTGCTGCTGGCTGCTCCTTCTGTCTGTCTAGTCTGGTACGAACGCTTGCTGTAGGCTCGGTGAGGTAACAGTTTAGCAAGCGTTCGCGTTCTCCATTTCGTGTTTGTGTTACATTGGTTAGTTAGGGTGGCTTATCACTGGGCGCCTAACGCGCGGCGATCGTGTCTTAAACACGTTCGCTGTTGCGAATGAGTGCGGTGTTCGCGTTTAGCTAGCGTTTGTTATTTTCCTTGATATTCTCATCGTTGTTATTTGCTATGTCTTTCTTGCTACACTTGTGCTCTGTCTGATTTGGTCTTGTGTCACTATTGGCAATCGCCACTCTTGCGTTCTCACTTCGTTTCCGTTGTTGTGTGTTCACCGTCGCTGGGTGGCGATTAGATTGGTGGACACACATACATTCTGTCTCTGTGCTCTCTCTCTTTAAGGGCTATCTTGCCCTGCATTGCTTCAACTCTTACAATTCCCATCTGGCATCTATGGCAGTGCAGAGGCTGTGTTCGTCTGCACTCCACAGCTCCATCTGCCCGTGGGAATTTCCCTCTACAGGTGCATAGCACCATAGCTGGGTTCTGTCAAATTACACGCTTGTGGAGGATTTCCGCAGTGTCAGCGCGCATCCTGTGCGCTGACCACGGAAATAATTCCCCAATCATTACAAAGAGTTGGACTAGTCCAAAACCTGTCACTTCTGTCAGATTTCTACTACCTACAGTAAGTGACAGCAACATAGCAGAAAATTTATGGCTCATTTTACTCTGGAAAAAATGTACTTCTTATTTGTATATATTTGCACATATTTTAAATTTTACAGTTTTTCGCTGTAGTGCCCCTTTAAATACTCTTTCTACCCATGCGGATAAAACAATGACAACAGTTCTGCGTTTTTAATCTCGCCCCTCCCATGTTTTGCATACAGATAGAGCATTCTCTGATCTGATTACACACTGCAGACAGACTTCCGATAGAAAATCATCCTAGCGCTGCCATCTGCTGTGCCCCCCCCCCTTCTTCACGGCATGTGCCGGTCACGTGGTACAGGCGCTGGCATTCAAAAATTCACCACAGGCCCGGGAGTACACATAGGCTTGGGGGATGGGGGTAGGGAAAGACTGGCCCGTGGGCCCGTTGCGTTGTCCATCAGTTGTTAGAAAGTGGAACACTGTTGCCTGCTAGGACCCAATTGAGCCCTTGCAGCCAAGATTTTCCAGCAAACCCAATAGGACTTTTTGACCAATTTTGGTCAGAAATGGATCAAAACAATTGGGTGACCATGTTGCGGCATCGATATCTGCCAAATTTGATCATGATGCTCAACTGTCAAATATTGATGTGGACAATCAAGTCATGTATGGGCTTCCTTAAGGCTTTTACACATGTGCAACTTCTCCGCTCAACTATCATCCAAACTTGTCTGTTAGACGATAGGTTGGGCGTGTGTACTTGTGGCAAACAACTAGACGAGTGACTGATAAGAGGCGGTTTTGCCACATCGTTCAAGCGACTTGTTTTTTGAACGCGGATATGGTGCATGCACAGTATTTAAATGATTTGGTTCTTTAGTTCGTAACCGCGCATGTACGTACTGTACTGCTTGTGCAAACAACAAATCGTGCTGTTCGTCATGTTGGGCGGTTGGTCATGCAAGTTGGTCTGGTGCTAAGCATTTCTGAGATTACCCTGTTCACAGATGGGGAGCTGTGTAGAAAGTGAAGATATTTCAGGAATTATATAACACACAGAAAAGACAAAAATATTTGTATGACCTCCTGTGACCCCGGATTATACACGCACCACCTTTAGCTGTAATAAAGTCCTTGAGAGTTTAGATTCACTTTAACCTGTCATTTTGATTCTTGGATACATTCAATATAAAATGCAAATATATACAAGTTAAGTGTGTTAGCCTGCAAAGATAGCCTGAGGCTTTTTTATTTTTCTAGATCTTGCACTTTGTATAGCATTGTTAAGCACCTTTGCATTCACCCCTGACGAAGCGCCTGATTTCCAAAAGCGATGAAACCTGTTGAGTTTTGGTCAGGAGATATATTAGGAAATAGTTAAATTTCTGTGGCTGGTTTAGAGGGTAGACCTATAGTATATGTAAGCCAATATAGCTAGCTATTGGTCTACAAAACACATAAACCCTCCTCCAAATCTTCTGAACTGCATAACTTTGTATTTATAGGTCAATTATTATTTTTAATATGAATCTAGTAAAAGCGAAGTTTTAAATTCCCCTATTAAGTATATTATTGAGCTGTTTTAAACTGTGTGTAGCCAGGATGAAAACACCCTAGAAACTGCCCTGTAGCCACATGACCAGGGTCCAGAAATCACTGTACAGAGCCTCCCATGTGACGTACTTATGGCTTCCAGGCAATTAGTCATCATGTGTGGGAATCCTCTGTGCTGCTCAATTCATGTTTGCAATCATCTCCACTGCATCCCGCCGACGCCTGGGCTCATTAATCTCTAGGGGCTGATCATACCAAGAGATGCCAGAGATCAACCCCAGTAAGACGTTCCCCATATTTTAAAGTGGCATTTTCTCCAAAATTACAAGAAAGTGTTTCAAGTAACTATACAGTACAGTACTTGTATAGTAAACTATAAGGGATCAGGAAAAGTGGTTATTATAACAGAAGTTTACTACATCAGAAATGGTCATACTCAAGCACAAAGTGTACTTGTACTGGATCTTGGTTCAGTCAATAATTGGGAGTATGTTTTTATTTTCAATGCTTCAGCAAGCGAGCAGACAGTGTCTAAGCTAGATCACAATGCACATTGCTCAATATACAAGGATTTGCAGGCAATACTCATGCAGTAGCTTGCACAGGAAGGATAGGTCTCATCAGTTAATGTAGATACAATACTTATAGTGTGCTCCTCTGTCCATATTTCTGTGCAGCCTGCACGATATTGTAGGGTTGCAGCCATGCACAAGCAAGTCACAGATGACTGGCAATTCCCTCAGTAATCAGGCAACAGCTTGCACAGGAAGCATAGGTCTCACCAGTTAATGCTGGTACAGTACTGATAGTGTGCTCCTCTGTCCATATTTCTGTGCAGCCTGGACGATATTGTAGGGTTGCAGCCATGCACAAGCAAGTCACAGATGACTGGCAATTCCCTCAGTAGTCAGGCAACAGCTTGCACAGGAAGCATAGGTCTCACCAGTTAATGCAGGTACAGTACTGATAGTGTGCTCCTCTGTCTACATTTCAGTGCAGTTTTTATGAAACTGTAACGATGCAGCCATGCACAAGCAAGTCACAAATGACTGGCAATTCCCGCAGTAATCAGGCAGCAGCTTACATTGGAAACTTAGGTCTCCTTGGCTGGTGCTTTTGAGGTAATCCACGCAGGCCCAGAGTAGTGTGCAGGTAGCGAGCAGGCTACAAGTGGCTGCCAACCTACCCACCGACCACGACTGACATATGAAGCATGCGCCTGCCCACTTTCCACTATAGCCGGATAAAGAATAATGCACGCCCCCCTCCCCCCAAAAAAAGGTTTACTATAGCACAAGGTCTATTGTATCCGAGTTTACTATACCAATCATTACATACTTATAATGGGGCTGGGCTGGACATGGACATGTATTACTATACCCGAAAGTTTACTATATCACAGTTTGCTATAACGTGACTTTACTGTAGTTGTAGCTTTTTCATATTGCATTGTTTGATTTACATACATTACCATCCACAACCCACAAAACGCATTGCTTGTGCATAATAAGCGTAATTGCTATATGAATTTGGAGGTAAGCCACCTCCACTTTTCTTTTTAATAGTTTTTTTTAATTATTTTTATATATCCCTGGGAGACTCTTCTCTATCCCCGCCCCCCCCCCCCCCCGCCCTTTTGTGCCTTTAACCCTTGCTCTGGAGGGGTGTATCTTGTGACCTTGCCACACCTAGGACCAGTGATTATTTTTTATTAAGAGCCCGACCACATCCAACTTCTCCTGGACACCCGAGTGGAGTTGGGTTTATGCATCTCTGCCTGCCTCCAGTGGTTGGTTATAGGTAATAACACATATTTGTACTAGTACTACTACTACTGTGGTTACTACTGCCACCACTACTGTGGTTACTACTGCCACCACTACTGTGGTTACTACTGCCACCACTACTGTGGTTACTACTGCCACCACTACTGTGGTTACTACTGCCACCACTACTGTGGTTACTACTGCCACCACTACTGTGGTTACTACTGCCACCACTACTGTGGTTACTACGGCCACCACTACTGTGGTTACTACGGCCACCACTACTGTGGTTACTACTGCCACCACTACTGTGGTTACTACTGCCACCACTACTGTGGTTACTACTGCCACTACTGTTACTACTGCCACTACTGTGGTTACTACGGCCACCACTACTGTGGTTACTACGGCCACCACTACTGTGGTTACTACTGCCACCACTACTGTGGTTACTACTGCCACCACTACTGTGGTTACTACTGCCACCACTACTGTGGTTACTACTGCCACCACTACTGTGGTTACTACTGCCACCACTACTGTGGTTACTACTGCCACCACTACTGTGGTTACTACTGCCACCACTACTGTGGTTACTACTGCCACCACTACTGTGGTTACTACTGCCACCACTACTGTGGTTACTACTGCCACCACTACTGTGGTTACTACTGCCACCACTACTGTGGTTACTACTGCCACCACTACTGTGGTTACTACTGCCACCACTACTGTGGTTACTACTGCCACCACTACTGTGTTGACTACTGCCACCACTACTGTGGTTACTACGGCCACCACTACTGTGGTTACTACGGCCACCACTACTGTGGTTACTACGGCCACCACTACTGTGGTTACTACGGCCACCACTACTGTGGTTACTACTGCCACCACTACTGTGGTTACTACTGCCACCACTACTGTGGTTACTACTGCCACCACTACTGTGGTTACTACTACCCCCACTACTGTGGTTACTACTACCACCACTACTGTGGTTACTACTGCCACTACTGTTACTACTGCCACTACTGTGGTTACTACCGCCACTACTGTGGTTACTACCGCCAATAATAATAATAATAATAATAATAATAATAATAATAACAACATGGCATAGAAAAACATAACATAAGGAATTACAAACTTTCGCCTATAGGCTCGCTATAACTTCAAAAGACAAGCATGTGATCCCCACAAGTTCAGATCTAGAACATTTAGCACTGTACTTGTCAGTTGTTACACTTGTGTTCCCAGCAGCGAGACGCATCTCTAGACTTGTCTATAGAGACTCCGGCGCGCTGGAAGAGGCCTCCGCCATCCCCAGCATCTGACCCGGCTAAATAAAGCTTCCCTGCCACTCAGCGCCCCGGGGCCATCTCACATGCGTCAGCAGAGCAGCCCGGGAGCTCCTGGGACACTCGCTCCTCTATGGAAGAGCTGTGATTTCTCTCCACTCTCAGAAACCGTACACTCAGGAAATGCCAAAGGAATAAATGGCTCTTGGAGGCGTTCAGAGAGGAGTACGGACGGCGGGCTGCCTGATTATGGATGCTGCGGAATAATACTGAGCGGACCGGCCTCTGCACCTTAACAACACGCACAAACTAAAGATCAACTACAAACAAACGTAAAAGAAACAAAAAAAAAAATAAAATAAAATAATGACTTAAAAGGATCACTATCGCCCAAAAAAATGAGAAATTTAAAAATACCTACTTATAAAAATGTAGATTTCTCCCACAGTAAAATGCATCATAAATTACTTTTTTCCTATGTTGCTGTCACTTACAATAGGTGGTAAAGGCTAACAGAATGGATAGACTTAGGACTAATCCATCTCCTCATGGGGGAATTCTCAATATTAACCACTTTCAGACAGCAGTAATTGAAATCTATGCCGTTTGTGGTTGCTTCGTGACATGGCGTAGATTTCAGTTACTGCGCTCGCCAATCTCTCCCTCGCAGCAGGCTCCTTGCTATGCCATCACTATGATAGCAGAGCTCTGAGACCTGGTCAGGAGCAGATTTCATTGGCTTGACCCCGTGATCATTGTGAGCTAATCACATTGGCTCACATTGAGGAGAGGGTCAGGAGCCGATGAAAGCAGCTCCTGACTAGTTCACAGAGGTCTGTTGTCATAGTGACAGCAGAGCAAGGGGCTGGTGGTGATGGGTGCATGGCGTGACCGGCGAGAGTGGTGGCGTCAGTCTGGGTCTACTGCGCATGCGTATAAGGTCCGCACATGCACAGAAGACCCAGACTGGATGCAACTGAGCCTATTACTGGGGCTGATTGCAGCTGTGTGACTGCACATTGTATTAGTCAAGTCAGTGCATACCTTTCACTTCATCCCCCTATATGGACAAAACAAAAGGCAGAGGCAGGCCACCCAGCAGGTCTGTTCTACGGCAGACCGCAGGAGGACGGCGTGTGACTCAGGCGTGTTTATGGGGCCGGAGGAAGCCCCAGGTAAGTATCAAATCTTTATATTAGAAGATGTCGGGTTCACGTTAAGTAATATTACTGGGCGGGGGGGGAGGGGAAGGAAGTTTGAATTCTATGGATGCTATGTACTGTACAGTATTTCTAAGGCCAAGTTTGAACAAGTATATTCAATTTTGCATGCGCTTCTCTGTATGCAATTTTTTGCGTTGCTGTATGCAAATTTTATGCGAATTTCCACATGCGTCTACCATAATTGACAATCATATGCAAAATGGATACATGGTGCGAAAATCTGCAGCAAGCTGTTTTTTTTATTTTTTTCAGATGGTTGTAGACTACAAAAGCCACATGCAATGTAAATGATTACATTGAAATTGCATTGGCCTCGGTACTAATGCGATCTTTTGCATTGTGAATTCATACACTGTGGAAATGGACCCTTAGAGATTACCTATGGGGACAGCCACTGTACCCCTCCTCCCCCACACACCCTCATCACAAATCTGGCAGCCTCTCCATTAATATGCTGATGCATTTACAGTTTTTGATACTTGAGGAATGAAACGGTTCCACAGTTCATAGTCTTACTAGTTATCCTGGCATGTTAGAGATAAAAGATAAAACCACATGAAAATAGCTTATCAGGAATGTATATAAAAATGTAGAAAAAAAAAATTAAAGGCTCTGTTATGTGACAGTTATCGTGAAGGGGAGAATCAGAAACAGTGAAAGTACACTCGACAGACTGTGTGACTTCCTACCAGGCTGGCACAGAGTAAAGGCATAACATGAAAACCGATTAGCATCTGCTCCATGCTGACGGGATCTATTGGCAGAGAAATTTTGGAGGCGGGATTCACTGCTCCACGCTATCCAAATCTATTGGAAAAGACATTTTGGAGGCGGGATTCACTGCTCCATGCTATCCAAATCTATTGGAAAAGACATTTTGGAGGCGGGATTCACTGCTCCATGCTATCCAAATCTATTGGAAAAGACATTTTGGAGGCGGGATTCACTGCTCCATGCTATCCAAATCTATTGGAAGAGAAATTTTGGAGGTGGGATTCACTGCTCCACGCTATCCAAATCTATTGGAAGAGAAATTTTGGAGGTGGGATTCACTGCTCCACGCTATCCAAATCTATTGGAAGAGAAATTTTGGAGGCGGGATTCACTTAATTACAAACGCCTCTTTGTGAATACATTTCTGTACCAGGCTGAAGGGAGGAAACGAGGAAAGTCCTATCTCTACACAACAGGTCCTCTAGGTGTTAATAAGCAAGCCCCAAAAAGATGGATGCCAACCCCAGAGGTATCGTGGTACAGTTTTTTTGGCCGATCCAAGAAAAGTCAGCTGAATCAGGCAGCTATCATCTTGGGTGTTTCTGTATGCTTACTAACCATAATGCGAGTGACATCACGCCAGACGGAATATGATGTCACCATGGAAGCATCAGTGTTTCCAAGAGACAATAACGCATTCTGATCTCTCATTCAGAAATCAGACTGATAGCCACGGCAACAGGAACACTTCCGAATACCTGTCCTACATAAACCCCCCAAAAAACATAAAAGGCAAAAGAAAAAAAATTATATGCATTAGAAGTATAAACCTACAAGACAGTTCAGACCATAAACAGTGTTCAATAACTAAAGGATGCATGAGGACAGCAGATACAAGCGTATATATAATCCATGTAATAGGGACTTACATCATGCTCTGAAGCTCTGGGACAAAACTGGTTAATTTCCCTCCCCCTCTCCCGGATGATGAAGAGACAGACGACGACATGGCAGTCGGGGTTCCTGTGGCTCCAGAACTCATCTAGGCAAACAACAACAACAAAAACATAAGATTTAAAGAGAAACTGTATTGAAAATAATGCATAAAATTACTTATTTTTTAGACTATTAATTTATAGATTATTCAGCCAGTGTTTGCACATTGCAAAAGCTTTCCACTCCCTGATTTACATTCTGATATGTATCTCTGGTGGTGACATCTTTAGTTCTGCCAGGTGATCTGTACGGAATGTTCATTACTGAGAGTTCTATGCACGGAGGGAGATGCTGCTTGCTTGGCAGTTGGAAAAAGCTGTTATTTCCCACAATGCAACAAGGTTCACAGACAGGAAAGCACTGTCTGACCAATGGCGGAACTTTAGTCACCCTTGGCCAAAAACGAAACGTGGGCACCGCATAGACATTACTCTTTGCTGCTATAGCGGCGCACATTGAAAAATTTGGGTGTGGGAAGCGTGAGTGTAGCTGAAGCGACGGGGTGACAGAGGGAACACAAGCAGAAGGAGATTGTGTCTTAGATAGTGGTGCTAAGTTAACAGGTTAGTGTTAGGAGAAAGTGGGGGTAGGTTAGTCTTAGATAGCAGTAGGTTGCCGTTAGGAGTAGATAGAGGGAGAATTAGGGCCGTTTTACACTTAAAGAGAAACTCCGACCAAGAATTGAACTTTATCCCAATCAGTAGCCGATACCCCCTTTTACCTGAGAAATCTATTCCTTTTCACAAACAGACCATCAGGGGGTGCTGTATGGCTGATATTGTGGTGAAACCCCTCCCATGAAGAAATTCTGAGTACGTACACTTGGCAGTTTCCTGTCTGGGAACCTTGCTGCATTGTGGGAAATAGCTGTTTACAGCTGTTTCCAACTGCAAAAAAAAAGCATGCAGCAGCTACAATCACCTGCCAACAGTAAAAATGTCACCATGTAATAAATGTCAGCATGTAAATCAGGGATTGAAAAATTTTTACAATGGGCTAACACTGACTAAATCATTTATACATAATTATTGTAAAAATGAAGCAATTTTTTTTATTGCATTATTTTCACTGGAGTTCCTCTTTAAAGCATTGCGTTTTAATGAGTTTTCATTACTGGACTGGACTGTGCTTTCAACTGACAGCAACTGATATAGTGTAAAAGGACCCTTTGCCGAATTGCACTGCTTTTTTTGTGTTTCGTAATTTGGGCTTCATCTTTTGGCAACGCCAAAATTGAACTCTAAGCACCACTATACCCCTAATTCACATTACAGCCTATGACAATGCCATTTTGCCTGCCTCGTCTCTGTAGTCCTTAGCAGCTCCCAGTAATACTGTCCTAAATCAACTTAGCAAGACCCCGGTACTCTATATTCCCAAACTCACCACCCCTGAGATGCACAATAGTCCAGTTTTACAAGATAACCGCGAGGGGGGGGAGGGGTTGTTGGGGGTGGAGGGTGAGTGTGAGTTATTGTTGTGCAATAGATCCACTTTTCCACACTATTCTGCAGTGCTTATGAAAGGCTCACTGTATTCTCACCACTGGGTGTTACAACCAAACTTCATTTTCCAAACCCATCTAAGCCTCGTTATGCCCAGGTCTTAAAACACGCCGGCGCGCGCCGCCGACCTGCAGACTCATCGTCTTGTTATGCAGATCTTCAGAAAGCCTGTAATATCTGGAATTTTAGATTGTGGTTTTCTGAAAGAATTTCAACGTTGCATCACTTATTGGAAAGGGTCAGAAAAGTCATAAATGAAAAGAATTTAGAAATAATCCCCTTTAATAGGGTGTGATTGAGAAGGAATGTTGCTGAGTAGCAGAATCCATTCCCTTAAATAAGTAGAACGTGTAACCGTGTAGGAAGACTGGGACTGGCAGGCAAAAAAAGGGACTCCTCTGAAGGATGCACTTTCTAGGCCAGCGGTGTCAAACTCAGTCATGTAAAGGGCCAACATTTAAAACATAGTCTAAGGCCCAAATTATCTCAAATAAGGTAACTATGGTGACAAGCATTATGCTGAATACCTCTGGCTCTGAATGCATGTCATGTGATCAGGAGCTGGAGATATGGAAGTATAGAGTGTGCAGCTGCTGATAAGAACAGAAGAGACACGACAGCGCTGGAGCAGGTTAATATATTACACTTCTCCAGCATACGTAGGGATTGATTCACTATAACATATAGCGTGCCTTATCAGAGTTAACATCCCTTTTCAGAGTAGCATAGCGAGCGCGACAAACTTTGATTGGCCCAATAGGCTGTCACTTGACAGGAAACCTGACAGGCAGCCTATTGGGCCAATCAAAGTGTGGGGATAATGTCCTTTAAAGTGATTGGACCCGCAGGGGCTCAGGGCAGGACGAGTGGAGCTCTCATCATTGCCAATTAGCAGGCATAAGTTCATAGCGCTCGCTATGCTACTCTGATAAGGCATGTTAACTATGATAAGGCACGCTATTTGTTATAGTGAATCAACCCCATAGAGTCAAAACCCTGGAACAAGCATATGGCTAAACCAGTAAAACCTGAATTAGTTGAGTCAGAGTACCTGATCTGCATATGCCTGTTCAGGGTCTATGGCTAAAGGTATTAGAGACACAGGATCAGGAGGACTGCAAGGCAATTGGTATTGTTTAAAAGGAAATAAATATCCATATCACTCTCACCTCAGGTTCCTTTTAAACCAGAACCAGAAACACAGACATCGTCTGGATGGGAAGGCAGTGTATCATCGTTATTTACTGCTTACAAAGATGCACATTTGAAGCTCTTAATGGGCCACATAAAATGGCAAGGAGGGCCGCATTTGGCCCGCAAGGCCTTGTGTTTGACACGTGTGTTCTAAGCAAATAAATAACTGCAAGCGAATCAGCTGGGATACTCAGAGCCCCATAACTATAAGGCCTGGGGCACACTAGAAAATATTTTTCGTTTGCAATTGTCTCATTTTGAAGCGTTTCCTATCAGCAATTTGTACCTTTCTGTACCTGTCAATAAAGTTAGTTGTACTCACCGGGTGTCCATATGTCCAGTTTCCATCCATAGCCCCGCCCTCTATCGAAAGAGGTCATAGGTGCTTCTCTAGGACCAATTAGAGAAGAGCCTGTAACTTCTTCTGCTAGGGGCCAGGGCCATGGACAGAAGCCAGACATCAAAACACTCGGCAAGTATATTTAACTTTATTTAAACACCAAAACTTTTGTCCCTCAATAAGCTGCAAAAAAACCACAAAAAAATAAAAAATAAAAAAAATTTTGCAGCACTTAGGCTAGTTACACACCAGGACGTTGCGTTTAGGGGACGTTATAGGGCACATAACGTGCCCCTAACGCAACGCCTGGTGCTCTGGTGTGGACGTCGGAGTGAGCCGCGTTGTGCAGCTCACTCTGGCATCCGTGATGCGTACTCTTGGACGCATGCGGCATCACGTGGTCCCGCCCGGCCAATCGCCGCACAGAGCGGCCGCTCCAGGAAGTAAAAACTGCACGTCACTAAGTGCAGTGAATATTAATTAGCCATGTGCCCGGCCGCTCTTCCCTCCTCCCCAACACTACTGAGCATGTGCAAACAGTCTAATGCGGCTTAGCAGCACTTTGCTGCGTTACAATGTAATGCAACGTGGGCAGTGTGAACAGCCCACTTGTGTTACATTGCTGTGCGTTGGGGGAGCTTTACAGGCTGCACTAACGAGCGCCTGTAACGTCCCTGTGTGCAAGAAGCCTTAAAGTGGATCCGAGATGAACATTTACTCATTGCATAATACCAGATGCGAAAAAAAAGGAGAAATAAGGGTGAGCAGGCATATGCTATCATCTGTCCTGATGCCCACCACTCCCCTGTTCTCCTCTCTAGCCCCCATCATACCTGAAAGCCCCCGGGATCTTCTAAGTCGCTGGAGTCGAGCTTACTGCGCAGGCCGAGCTGAGCGTCTCCTACAGCTCATGCCCGTGGCTAGGAGCACACAGCGCATGTGTACGACATCATGCACATAACATAGTGACGTCATACGCATGCACAATGCGCTCCCAGCCACGGGTGTGCGCTGTAGGACGCGAGCAGCCCGGCCAGTGCATTACGCTCTGGTCCACGCGGCGGTGATTAACAGCGCCGCTCGCGCAGGCGCAGTACAGGCCGACCTCCAGGTCGGCCTGACGTCATCATTGGGAATCGGGACGGAGCTGTGGCGAACAGCTGACGGCAGAGCTGCGGCAAGGGACATGCTGGGAGCATGGGGCTGGACGAAGCCCCGGGTAAGTAGCACTTATTTTCATTCAAAAAGCCTGGTAACCCCTTTAAAATTACATCCTCTGTAGCTATTTTCAGAATTCTGAAGTTATTTTAAGGATTGAAGAGTTAATTTTAAAGACAGAAGAGTTAACTTTAGGTTTGCCTGAGGTAAAATGTTTCCTGAATACTACATGCCTTATTACCATGGTGATAACTCTAGAAACGTTATTAAAGACAGGAGATAAACTTAGTGAATTGAGGCCAATGTTATCTTGTGTTTACTTAATTGTATCAAGTGAGGAATGTGACACATTCTCTAACTGTGGAGAAGCTGCTGGAGACAGAGAGACACTGACTGCATTTCTGCCTTCAATACATAATGAATAAAACCAGTTATGAATAAAATGCAAAGTCAGCTCTCAAAGCAAAAAAAACTGTACTTTTGGGAACTTGTAATTTCTAAATGAATAATAATACTTATGCACAAATGCAAATATGATAACCGTATGGCATATAAAAAGTAGGAAAACGTGTTTTTATTGAATATTATGCCAGGGTTTTATACCTCTTTAATATTATAAAGATACCGGTATGCCCTCCCCCCAAAAAGTTAAACCGCATGTAGAAAAAAAAAAAAAAAAAAAAAAAAAAAAAAATCACAGTTTAAGGGCTCTTTTATACTAAATGTGATTTTGATTTTGATGTGATTTTACATGCAATTCAATACGATTTAAAAAAAAAAAGTCTTGTGTGCTGCATTTGTTTTTTGTGTGATGCTAGGAAAAGTGGAAATCACAAATGGCAAACCAGAATTTGCAGTGTAAAAATCATACAGCAATGCGATTTTTATGCGGCTTATTTACTTACATTACCTGCGATTTCACATACGTTGCCTCTACGCGGCAGAACGCATGCGAAACAAACACATGTGCTCCAAGTCAAAGCAAGGGAGAGTGTTGGTAACGAGGCCACAGATAGCAGCAATCATCCAAAGCAGACTCTAATTCCTCTCCACATTACACAAAGCTAAACAAAAAGAAAACTGGAGCTGGAACAAACAGTTACAGATTTCCCAGCATGCTCATGGTGAACCAGAACTCCTAGAAGTGTGTAAAGATGCCATACACTTCTAGATTTGCAGCAGATTCGACCATCAGATAGATTTCTGTCAGATGCCTATCAAGTCCAATCTATCTGATGTGTGTCACACACTAGGAACAGATTTCCAATAGATTACAGAATGAAATCTATTGGCAATCGATGTAAATGCGTTATTGGACCATTAGATCCAAAGCAACTCTATGGGCCATCGATCTGCTTCCAGCAGCATGTCGACCTAGATGTTCCATCCTGTTAGATCGGCCGCAAATCGATCAGAATTTGCTAGAATCAATTTCTGATCTATTATATAGAATCGTTCGATGGCTGAAATCGACCAGTGTATGGGCCCCTTTAGAGCCTGAAAGAGACCAAAAAGCATTCTTACCAAGATGCTATGCAAAACAGAAGGTATTTGCAATAATTCAGATTGGAGTGAGCATATGCCTAGTGGTTAGCACTCCCGCCTTGCAGCACTGAATTTACAGTTCACATCCCAGCCAGGGCAACATCTGCATGGAGTCTGTATGTTCTCCCCATGTCTGTGGGTTTCCTCCGGGCACTTCAGTTTCCTCCCACATCCCAAAAACATACAGATAATTTAATTGGCTTCCTCCTAAAAAATGGCCCAAGACTACGATGCATACACTACACAAACATAGAAAATTAGCCCTAGACTACGATATAAACATAGGTCTATGGTTGGAATTAGATTGTGAGCCCCATTGAGGGGCAGTTAAGTGACAAGACAATATACTCTACAGCAGTGGTCCTCAAACTAAAGGCTCATACACACATCAGACTATGGTCTTTGGAAAATGAAAGATCACAGACCAATCTTACCACCCTTCATGTAGTATGAAGCCATACCTACACAGTCTTTTCAAAAGGAGCTGAACTCCTCCTCAGAAAAAAATCTTTGCAAGATGCTGCACACAAAGATGCTGTACAGACACAAAAGATCAGTATCTGCAAAAGATCAGTTCCTGCCAAAGATCCGTTCCTGCACATTGCATTCATAGTCTATGATATTTGCAGATCCTCATACACACCTTGTTTAACTGACATTCATCTGCAGATCAGACAATCATCTGCAGATCTGAAAATCCATCCTGGTGGATCTGATCTGCAGATGAATGTCTGTTAAACAAGGTGTGTATGATGATCTTCAGATATCATAGACTATGAATGCATTTTGCAGGGACGGATCTTTTTCAGGAACAGATCTTTTGCAGATACTGATCTTTTGAATGTGTACAGCATCTTTGTGTGCAGCATCTTGCAAAGATTTCTGTCTGATGGGGAGTTCAGCTCCATAAAATAGACTGTGTAGGTATGGCTCTCATACTCCATGAAGGGTGGGAAAATTGGTCTGTGATCTTTCACTTTCCAAAGACTATGGTCTGATGTGTGTATGCACCATTAGGCCCGCGGGCCGAATGCATTCTTTTTTTTTTTCTACACACACACACACACACACACACACACACACACACACACAGTATTACTTATAGATGTGGTCAGCTAATCTTTAAATATTCGTGATCCACAAATAGAATAGCAGTGCTGGCACCACCCATCCACATGGAAGCCAGAAAGCAGTAATTCGCTGGTTTCCAATCAAATTCCACATCAGGTGACACCGCTATCCAATTGGACTTCAGGTTGTCACCTGGGTATGCTTCACTGTCTGGCCCGCAAAGACATCATTTTATGTATACTCCGGCCCCCCAGCAGTCTGAAGTATATTGACCCGGTCCTCGACCCAAAATGTTTGGGGACTCGGGCTCTACAGTGCTGTGGAAGATGTAATCGCTATATAAATACTGAATAATAATATATCTCCCACAATGCATCACCTCTGAATATGTAAATCATCTCTTTGTTGTCCCTCAACCTAAACACACCTCCAGAACCGCTGGAATGCAATGATGTGTCAGCTTGTTAATTTGTACAGAGCCATAATAATCCTACATGCATACTAGGCCTGAATGATTTTAGGAAAAATTAAATTGAGCGATTTCTGTCTGAAATTGCGATTTCGATTCAATTCACGATTTCCTTCAAATCAAGCTTTGTTCCTCCTCTGTCCCCTGGTCTCTCTTTCTGCCCCCTTTGCCTCTTTATGCCTCCTCTGGGTCTCTCTCTTGCCCCCTTTGTGTCTTTGTTCCCACTCTGTTTCTCTCTTTGTGCCCGCTCTGTCTCTGTGCCCACTCTGGTCCTCCTCTGTCCCTAAGCTGCATCAATTCTG
The DNA here is from genome assembly GCF_040937935.1 of Hyperolius riggenbachi. Taxonomy (NCBI): domain Eukaryota; kingdom Metazoa; phylum Chordata; class Amphibia; order Anura; family Hyperoliidae; genus Hyperolius; species Hyperolius riggenbachi. The sequence continues at coordinate 68,137,649 of NC_090649.1, forward strand.
GACATAGCTTCAAGCACGAGTCCAGCGATGCATGTTTATCCACTTCGCCTCCTGCAGGCTCTAATGCACGGAATACTTCCTGTCTGTCATGTGACGTACCTGGAGTTTTGCCAAGCACAAGACGGCGATGGAGGACGGACAGCGTTGGACTCGTGCGGAAGGTATAGCCAACGCTGCGGGCACATGCCGGAACTTTTGGGAAGTTTGAAGCCGCTTCTTCAAACTTTCCCATGTGGAAATGACGTGATCGCGATAATTGCCACTTTGACAATTCCGAAATTGTGATCTTAGGGCTCTTTCACACTACAGGCAGCGGTAAAAGGCTAAAACGCTGCGTTTTGGCTGCAGGCGTTTTCAAGGCGTTTTAACGCCAATACATTAGTATCAATTGTAATGAGAAACGCCGCGGTCAGCCCTAGAAAAGCTCCTGGGAGTTTCAAAATGCAACGTTCCAAAACGCAGCGTTAAGTGTGAAAGGTAAAATGAAAGTCTATGGACTTTCATTTTACCTAGGAAAACGCCAACTTCGGCCGTGGCGTTAAAAAGCCGAAAAAGCCCTCTGGTGTAAAAGGTTTAAATTCGATTTATCTTTCAGGCCTAATGCATACAGACGGTTTCAGATTGGTTAGTCCTCATCAGTGCATGGCATGGATTCATATGGCTCTATGGGGTAGGACTTGAAGCACCCAAAGTTACAGAGTACCCAGCAAGCTCATGGTGAACCAGAACTCCCAGGAGAGAGTAATGCTGGGCATACATGGTTCGCTTTTTTTATCAATCGAGCCACTGATGGCTCGATTAATAACATCCGCTGTGTCCGATCACCGCGGCGGCTCAATTCTGCGCTTGATCCCCGCGGGCGGACAATAGAAAAAAACAGGCGTCAGATAAGAAGCGCCCGCGGAGACGAGCGGGAATCGATCTACGCGCCCACGGGGACAAACGGGAATCGATGCACGCGGACGAGCGGGGACGCGCCAGCATCGAGCCAGCGGCTCAATTCCAGCACATAAACGCACAGTATATGCCCGGCATAAGGGGCTGAATGGGACCAAAAAGCTAACATGCAATGCTATTCTGCTTTGGAACACACACTAGTATCCCCAGCTAAGCATCACTCCACACAGTATCTGCTCCTCCAATCATCAGGCACTTGTTAGAGAACTTACTTCTGTGTGGCACTTAAAGGAGTGAATTCAGCAATGTGGCTGTAATAACATATAGTGCAGCCCATGTGTGACACAGACACACTGACAGACAGAAACACACCTTCGGCTCCCTCAGCATTGAGTGAATGGCACTCCCCCCCTCTGTGCTGCTCACATCCAGGCGTCAGCCATTAACTCAGTCTACAATCTTCTGCAGGCGGCAATGTTTGGCTACGTCACCTGGGCTCCTCCCCCGCATGTGGGGAGCCTCACGCGCGCGCAGAGCGGCTCCCCGTGACGTCATTAGAAGCTGCCTGGTTTCTGTTTCCCTCTGCTGAACCCGGAAGTAGAGGGAGAGGAGGCTGTTATATGTGTGAGTTTTGTGCTGGAGAGGCTGGTGAGCGACTCTGCAGACACAAGGGTGAGTGAGATCAGTTCCCTTCACACATATCTGTTGGCTGCAATCCTATGATAGGATATTGTCAGTGGGTTTTTTTTTAATTCTTATTTCTCCCTTGTCTTGCAGGTATATGATCACTTGAGGAGGGAGAGGAAACAATGCACTGCAGAGATGCAAAGACACACTGGGCTGCTCACATAAGGAGACAGACCTGGTGAGATTAAAGCTACCCACACACTACTTGACCACGGCGCCAATCGGACCAAAGTGGACATTGCGTGTGACGTTGGCCAAAGAGCTTACTTTCCAGATCGTTGAATGCTTCACTGTATTTTTGCAAGGCACGCTTTTCATCAGAGCTGTGTTGCAATGGCATCGCAATGCAATGTGCACAGTGCAGCCCCTGGAAGCTCATGTGTCCCTTGCCGCAGTTCTGCTCTCATCCACTCTCCTGGGGTCCACTCTGTAGCGGCCACTGACCCGGCCATGTTGGCATCTTCTGTGCATTGTGCATGGTGGTGCCGGTTGCATTCCCGTGGCCGGGAGCGTTCAGGGCAGTCACAGTGCTTCTGCACCTGTGCAGAACGCTCCCAGCCACGAGACAGCGGCTGCGTGAAAAAGCCAAGTCGGTGGCCGATACGGATGGGAATAACAGGAGACTGGCTGAAAGCAGAGCTGCGGTAAGAGACACTTAGGCTTCCAGTGGCTGGAGGAAGCCCTGGGTAAGTAAATCTGATTTTATTTTATTTGCCTCATGTATAACTGCCATACACTGGCAGACTTTCTCTAGATATGGCCAAATGCAGAGTACTTTGCTAATACTCTGCATAGGGCCCCCGGGGAGAGAAGCATTATCAGGGGAAAAGCATTGCCATCTATAGCCTACCCTTGCAGAGATACCACAATGACTACACCCCGATCAACCAGCAAAAACAACATCCTGTCTGATTGGTAATGTTGATCGATTTCTGCCCTAAACCAATCAAAATTATAATTGGGTGGAATGTTAGGGTAACAAACCTCGACAGATTCAATTACTGTGATCCTATCTGCCGAGGAATGTCTCATAGTGTATGGGCACCTTCAGATAGACAGACACATAAAAAGAGGCAGTTAAAAATGGACATAGATTTGGAAGGAGGAAAAATAAAGTATACACATTCATGTCATTGTATGCATACATGTGTATCCATTCATGTACATGTGCAATTCCAGGCCCACAGGGTGAACCAAACCTGCCCAGCAGCCCAGTTATATGATAGGTAAGTTTTATGGTTTGTTATGATGTTCCATCAACAAGACCTTAACATATATCTTTTCATTTTCAGTAAAAAAAAGACTCCCCTACCGATCTTCTGCCTTGTGAGTCTATGGACACCGGGGAAAAGGCGTCTGTAGACTTTACTCCATCTTGTGCTGTTAATGCAGTAAAAACCACCTCACCAGATCCAGATGGCGTTACTTTGGGCATTGAGTGACTTTGGAAAGTCCAGGCAACAAGCCTGCATGTAGCAGCACAACATTGTACAGTACTGGAGGGGAAAAAACACAAAGACAACGGGAGCCCAAATGGTGCAGTATGTCTCAATAAATAGGTGTTCAAAAAAACTTCTGAAAAAGGGGTACTCACAAAGGTGGGTTGCACACGGGCAACCAACCGCTTCAAGCAAGTGGAGTGTTTAAACCTGACTCCACTCAGGTATGCCAGCAGTCCTGGGTCTGGTCGCTCTCTCAGCAAAAAGATCCTGCGTACCTTGATTACCACAGGTGGTGGGATCCCACCCAGGCAAGTGGGGGGGATATGGCACAGAAGTGGTAAAGAGGTGCCCAATTTCTATAAAATACTCCTAAAATAAATAAAATAACAAAATGAGGTGGCTTACCTCACAGACGACAACTCACTTTGATAAGGAAGTTTAATTGGAGATTTAGCACAGGCAACGCGTTTCGTGGGACCAAGCCCACTTCCTCAGGCCAAATAAAGCGCTGTTGTAGTCTAACAACCACATCGGTAATCTCCGATTAAACTTCCTTATCAAAGTGAGTTGTCGTCTGTGAGGTAAGCCACCTCATTTTATTTTATTGATTTTAGAACATTGTACAGGGTATTGATGCTACGTTACACTGTACAGTATGAACATGCTGCATTGTCCAGCGCTAACCACCATCTTTTGGCTGTCAGAGTGGCAGCAGATCAACAACTGTACTGCTCTCAGGCCGAGATACCCGAATGATCTACACACTGCAGCGGGCAACCTATAAGTAACTCCAGGAACACCCACAACAAACATGGCTGGGAGATTATTTTTTTTTTGAGTTACCGTAAATTAAATGTAGAACCCCCCCCCCCCCCTCCCCAAGAAATAAAAAATACTTACCTATGGAGAAGGAAGGCTCTGGGTCCTATCGTTATCCCACTACTCCTCTCATGGTCTCCTCGTTCCAGAGCTGCCACTCCAGTAGCAGTATCTGATGATCAGTCAAATACTGCTCTCTGATGCCGTGGGAAGCTTCAGAAGTCTTCAGGAGCCCGAGTGCTCACAAAGACAGGCGGTTCCGTACTGCGCATGCGCTAGCTTCATTCATGCATGTGCAGTATGGAGCTGCCCGTCTTATGGAGCACTCGGGCTCCCAAAGAATTCCAAAGTCCCCCGCGGCAGGGTATTCAACTAGGGGTGACATTGCTGAAAGGAGGGGACCGTGAGAGGAGCTGGAAGGTTCTATAAGACCCAGAGCCTTCCCTCTCCTTAGGTAAGTATCTGTTTTTTGTTTGAGTTTTTTTCCAACTTACATTAGCTTTAACATGGCTATCTGCAGCCAACATGAGACTATAGGCACCAATAAGAAACCTAGTTGACCGCCAACCTATCAGCTGCAGGTGGTGCGAAAATTGCCCTGTCAGCTTCCTGTAGCATGATATGGAGTGTGCTGAGTGTCAAGAATCTCTACAACAGTTCTCTGCAATTGTGTTCCCACTTTTTGTGTTTGTATTTTTAAACTGGATTTGACATCTTCTCGTGGTTGTCTGTGGTCTTTTAACGTCCGTTTTTGAATTGAGTGGCTTATTAAGCCTTCTGTTTTATACACAATAGAGTTGGTTTTATTGGTCTTTTAGCGCTATTGTAGAACAGAGCAATACAATGGTAATTCTTCTTATACACTGAGCATACAATGATTCTGATTCAGCATGATACAGGGCAAAGTCTCTGTAGAGAGCTATACAGACCATATATACAGAGATGGGTTGGGAACTCTCCGCTCTGAACACTGCTCCTGTACACCATCACTGGCTTTTTCTTCTCTTGAGGTCCATGCTATCCGTATCTACTCTCCTCACCAATTCCAGACTGCTGTCATCTATCGTTCTCATGGACCAGCCTCCACCTTTATTTACCACTTCTCTGTATAGCTTCTTCATTTCCTATTTACTGACATATCCTCCATCATTATTGGGGACTTCAATATCCCCATTGACACAAACTGCCCTTACTAGTAGAGGACCACTGGGAGAGGTCATTGGAGGAAATGAGTTTAATGGTAACTAAACTCCCCTCCTCCTCCTCCTACGACCTCTCCCAGTGGTCCTCTACTTCAGCCCACAAAAATGCCCACACTCTAGACCTTGTCTTTACTTGACTCTTCCAAGTTTCAACCTCTTAATAACTCTCCATTCCCCCCTCTCAGATTATAATCGTGTAACTTTCACAATCTGTCCCTCCCTGTCTCCTCTAGGCTCAGTACTGCACCCCACCCACTTATGCGGCGGTTATCGAAACCTTGACCTCTGGTCCCTGGCTGATTCTTTGAACCTCCTGAGCTCCTTGACATCTTTCATTGACCCTGAGACAGTGTCCACCTTCTACTCCACCATAGCCTCTGCTGTCATGAATTCGCCCTTCCCCCTCAGCAATATTTGCCCCCTTCACGTAAACAGACAGCTTGACTGACTGAACCCATTAATCAAGACATTTCAGGGGAGCAGAACAGCGGTGGAGAAAAAAAACACTGCAGATGACTTCCTGGATTACAAGAATGTGCAGATCCAACTTGGGGATGCTCCTTCGCTTGCAAAGCAGCCATACTTCACCTCATTTTTTCACAGTCCCATAACCCTAAACTTCTTTTTAACACCTTCAACTCCCTTCAGACCCCCCAGCCTCCTCCTCCTATAACTACGTGCTTGTCTGCAGAAGGTTTTGCATGAAATGTTGTAAATCAAATTGAAACAATACGGAACAGCTTTAAAAGGCAATCCTCTCTGACTGGTTGCTCCTAATCATATCCCGTCTTGACTACTGTAACACCCTACTACGTTGCCTACCTAAAGACAGACTAGTACCATTCCCTACTAATTTCTGCTGCCTGTCTTATCCACCTCTCCTACCTGATGCTGCTTCTCTCTACCAATCTCTCCATTGGTTACCAAAGAACCCAAAGGATCCAATTGAAACTCATCACACTTGTCACCTCCATACCCACGGCAAGATTTTCCACATTTTTTTTCACGACAAATGATCGTTAATGAAAGCAGACTACACGCAACGATCACTTGTTTTGAATGACCATTATGTCGGAATACGCCGTGACCAATAGTTCAGATCTCCGCTAAAGACAGTGGAAAATTAGAACAATTGTTAACACGATTATTCACAACCAGTTGTGCGTTTTTCATTTACGCAATCCCTAATTCATCTGGCCGTAGGAGCTTCGCTTAACCACTTCTCGCCAACAACAATTTTTACCTTTCAGTGCACCTCCCATACATTCGGCAATACCTTTATTACTGCTTATCACACCTAAATGATGTATATCCTTTTTTTTTTTTTTTTTCACCACAAATTGTGCTTTTTGGGGGCTATATTTTTTTTCGTAATTACTTAATTTTTTAATGCATTTTAAAGGGAAAATAAGAGAAAAAAATAGAAACAAAACCCACACCATTTCTTCTTTTACATCCATTATAGCTTTATAAACAGCAATAAACATAAAGTAAACACACAAATTGTGTTTGCCTGTCCATCCTGGTTATTATTTTTATTATATGGAAATAAAGATGGCTTTTTTTCTGTTTTGTGCTTTTTGCTTTCTCATTGTACACTATTGATTACCAGACCATATTTGCAAAAATTACAGTAATATACCCTCATGGCATACGTATTTAGAAAGCCCATTTCCTAAGGTAACAATATTTTTAATTGAGTTTGTATTCTGTCACTTTGATTTCATTTTACAAGTTTTTTTTTATTTTGGTACAGAATATGCAAAACATTTTATTGCTTTTAATTCAGTTTGTCACTAAAAAGAATACACAAGACAAAGCCCTCAACCCTAAAACACCCTAAAATCTATTCTACTAATTATCACAGTTAAAATGTTACCACATATATCTTGTGTAGTCTTACTAAAACTTTCCCAAGTTTGATCATAATTTTAGAAAATTACTTTTTTATTTTTGATTGAGTTTGTCCTTACTTATTTTTTATGTGTAGTGGGTCCAAGTTTTAAAACACACCAAAATGTATTGTATGCCTCATCACGGTTAAAATGATACCATATGTGCCTCATTTAGTAACAAACTGGTGGTGCAACTGCCACGACTACACTTGTTGTGTATATATATGTCCAGTGTACATTACGTGGTTAAAGTGAAGACGGGCCGCTACGTACTGCGCATGTGGGAACGTGCGCTCGGGCATGCGCAGTACGGAGCCGCCCGTCTTCTGGAGCACTCGGGCTCTTTAAGACTGTTGTAGCCTCCTCCAGTGGAAGAGAGAGCAGTCTCTGACCCATCGGTCAAAGACTGCTAACGCGAAGTCAGCTGGGGAATGTGTGGCCTGTAGAAGGAACGGAAAGGCTCATTAGGACATGGGATAGGAGAGCCTTCCTTCTCTTAGGTGAGTATCTCTTTGTTTTGTTTTTATTTAACTTCAGACTCCCTTTAAGGCCGGAAGCACACTTATTTGAAATGCATACAACATAAGTCTGTGGGCTGCAGAAAAATCGCATTGGTGCACGTTCTAATGCAATTGTATCAATGTTTTAAAAGCAACACACAGCATGTTCCTTTTTCTCACACACTGTAAGGACTTGTTCACACTGAGCGTTTGCAGATTTTTTTAAGCGATGTCGATTTTAGAAATCGCCCTAAAAGCATTTATGCAATGATTTCCTGTGAGAGTGTTCACATTTCGATTTTCAGCAAATCGCAAACGTGCTACATGTACTATTTTCTGAGTGCTTTTGCTATAATGAAAGGTATAGGAAAGGCGCAAAATGCTTTTGCAGGAAGGTATAGGAAAAGCGCAAAAGGAACACAGCATAGTTATATGTGTGCTAGGCACTGTACATACACGTCTATCTCATCATGTCACCTCGGGTGTCCTTTAATCATAAGAGGAATGTGCATCACATGAACTCCTGTCTCTTGGTTATTTATTTTTTATTGATAAGGAGCCATTCTTTTCTGTGGCACTGTACAGAGTGCAATACAACTAACATGGGAAACCATAAATACATACATAGCTCACACACAACACAGTCAGAGCAACAGACAATACGAGGAGAAAATACATAAATAGTTCATGTGCGGTATGATAACATCTGATCTAGGTGCATGACAGAATAAGTGCAGCAGAAACAAGAAGGTCCCATTCACACTTGGGCGTGGCATGCAATGTAACTAACGCACTGCACCACAGAACATGGCACCGCAGTGTAAAAATCGCTTCAGAGCAGAAGCGATGTGCATCTGGTCTGTACTACCGGTTTCCGGTGCATTCAAGTGAAAAGGGGCCTTGGCAGAGTCGCCCGCTTTTTCTGCTAATGTTTGTGACGCATAATGTTAGTCTGTGGGTCGCACAAAAATCACACAGGGATGCTTTTTCCAATGCGTTTTAAAATCGCACAGCAGGTTCTTTCTTTCCGCATGCTGTGTGCAAATTGCATGCGATTTGCAAAGGCAGAAACAAAAAACGCAGAACCGCCCGCGGCAGAAAACTGGTGTTTTTCCGCACTTTTGTGTTATCCTGGCTTCAATCTGACCTTGGTCAGAGACGCCAAGATATAAAATTATAAGAACAAATTCTGCACATGGACGTTTTTAACAGTGTAGAACAGTTTAAATAAAAACTTCAAAAACCTCCATACAAAAAAAACCAACACGCCGTCCCGTCCTTAACTAGCTGTATAAACGCTTTCATTCAGGCTGCGTTTCCAGCAGCGAGTGTGAATACGCCACAGATAACAGGGTGGCCTCTTAATGACCAAGGCCTGATTCAGCCCATTTCAGGACTGCATCCCGCAGCCCAACAAAAATGTTCCATTAAGGGAATTGTGCTCTACAGCAGAGAGCGCGCAGGGTAAACACAGCCAAAGAATTTTCATTTTCTTCTTCAGGCCACAAGGGAAACCTCTAAAGTATGTCATTAAAGTCTTAAGCCTGGCAGCACCAAACATTTTGTAGTGTAAATGGGCAATCTAGGTGGGCCAGATGGCCCCCGGTCTGATGTCTGCTTCTGTGTCTCCAATCCTGTACGTAAAATAAGGCCTCTATTGCTCTGGAAGATATATGATCCATTCATCCACCAACAGGAACAACTTCTACAGGCAACTTTGTTGTTTTCAGCTGTAACTGAAAAAAAAAAAATGACATCATCGGATAAAGATGGTTCAAGCACGCCTGATGCTAAAATAAACTTATGAGATAATGAATTGTATGTGTAATACAGCTAAAGGTGGCCACACACCATACAATTTTTTTAAATATCTGTTCAATTTAAGAATTGCAATCAATTTTTCTGACTGATTGTAACATTTCAAAAATATGACCAATGTACCACACACATATGTTCCATTTTTCCCCAATTATGATAAAAATGATTGGAAACTCTCAGAAAATTGCTAGGGTATGTATATTAATAAATTAACAATCCAACACACACCATACAATCTTTAGTAGAAATTGAAGAGAAATATCTGGCATTCGGGATCGATTTAAATCGAACAAAAACAGGAAATTCGATCAGATTTTTCAGTCGAATGAAAAAAAAAGCTTTCGATTTTTTTCGAGAGATACGATCGTTTTTATTAAATTACTGTAAAATCGGATCATTTTATTGTATCGTGTGTGGCCACCTTAAAGAGACTCCGTAACAAAAATTACGTTTTCTTCTACCATCCTACAAGTTCCTAAACCTGTTCTAATGTGCTCTGGCTTACTGCAGCACTTTCTACTATCACTGTCTCTGTAATAAATCAATGTATCTTTCCCCTGTCAGACTTGTCAGCCTGTGTCTGGAAGGCTGCCAACTCTTCCCTGCTGGTCTGTTTATGCACACCACTTTCCAGGCCACTCTATGCACAATCCAGTGTGTGTGTGTGTGTTATTTACATAAGCCAGCAGCATCTCTGCTATCTTATCAGTGATAGAAGAGAGCTGGATAAAAATCCTCCTCTGTTAAGCTGGCCATACACTGGCCCGATTTGCACCTGTTTCGACAGCAGATTCGATCACTGGGATCGAATCTGCTGCCAATCGTTCGCGCTACACGCCGAATTTCGATCCATTTCGTCCGATCCCGTCGATCGCTCCGTGCGGAAAATTACCGTCGATCGCCCGCGGGTAGGGAGCGCGTCGCTAGCGGCGTTTGCCCGACGACCGACGCAATACAGCCGCAATACATTACCTGCTTCGCCGGCGCGACTATCCCCAGTCACCGCTGCTCCGTGTCCGCGCAGGTCTCCGACATGCTTCAGTTCCTCCTGCCCAGCAGGAAGTTTAAAAAGTAGAGGGTGCTCTACTGTTTAAACTTCCTGCCGGGCAGGAAGAAGTAAAGCATGCAGGACCTGGAGACGAGAGCGGAGAAGACAGCGGAAACCTGGGGACTGGAGTCGTGCCGGCGGAACAGGTAATGTATGCGGGCAGGGGGAGCGGCGGCAGCACCACCACAACAGATTGTGAACGGTTTCATGCTGAAATCGGTTCACAATCTGTTTGCAGTAAAGGTAGCCATACGATCCCTCTCTGATCAGATTCGATCAGAGAGGGATCTATCTGTTGGTCGAATCTGATGGCAAATCGACCAGTGTATGGCTACCTTTAGGCTGTGAAAGGAGCTGGGCTGACACATACTGAGGAATTAGACAGGAAGAAAGGATCAGCCTCACAGCTTGTCACTAGTATTTAGTGCATGAGAGCTGCAGGGGACAGAAGGTAAACACACAAGTGATCTCTTGAGATTCAGAAGTAAGGCTGTATACAGCCTGCTTGTGTATGGATGTATTTTCTATGTGTGGACATACTGTACATCAACCTACTTCCTGTTTTAGTGGCCATTTTGTTTGTTTAAAAAACAAACTTTTTAAAACTGTTTTTGACTACTTTTAATGCGGCGGGGAGCGGCAAAATTGTGACAGAGGGGAATAGGAGATGTCCCCTAACACACTGGTATGTTTACTTTTGTGCGATTTTAATAATACAGATTCTCTTTAAGCAATAGAAAAGTTGTAACAAAGGAGAAAGCCTCATGTTCTATTACAGTACAGGAAGAGTAAAAAAAAAACCTTCAGTTATCTATGCAAAAGAGCGTCTCTGAGCTCTTTGAACCAAAATGCCTGGAGAAAATCGTGATATTAAATGCTCTGTTCTGTGCTGTTCCCATCCGCTGTGTTCCTGTTGTTACAGGGAAATACACGCCCACTGTGATCCCACCCTTTTTTTCTCTTTTCCTTCTACGCACAATCGCTTCTTTTTATTGGGCATGTGCGGTTTAGTATTCACACATGCCCAGTTCAAATATGCTCGTCAACGGCCATGGGTGGTTTCTGCAGAGTATTTGATTGACTAGCCAGTCAAATATTAAAAAGTACAGAGAAGGTAGGGACACCTGCAGCATGAAGCGAGTCAAGAGTCATTAACACAATATATATATCTAATTAGATTTTTTTTTTTTTTTTTTGCTTCAGGTGTAATTTAGGCAGAATTTGTGTGTGTGTGTGTGTGTGGGGGGGGGGGGGGGCAGTCATTTGTAAAAAAAAAAAATAATAATAATAATAAATATAATAATCCCATACCTCTTGTAAAAAGTAGTCTTTGATGGTTAATGATCTCCAGGAGAGAAATGCCTTTGTAAATCAACCCACAAGTTTCAACTAATTATCACACTTTGCAAGGCTTAAAGAGAATCTGTACTCTGAAATTCTTACAATAAAAAGCATACCATTCTATTCATTATGTGCTCCTGGTCCCCTCTGTGCTGTTTCTGCCATTCTCTGCTGCAAACCTGGCTTGTAATTGCCAGTTTTAGGCAGTGTTTACAAACAAACTAACCAGCTTCTAATAGGCTCAGCTAAGCAGAGTGTGTTAGTCACACAGAGCCTGCAGGGGGTGTGTACAGCTTCTAGCTAATCACAAGCAGCCCTGCACATTCCAGTCTGACTGCCTCAGCCTGACTGTGCCGACTATAGAGAGAAGATTAGATCATATAACAGAGATAACACAGCTACTGTGCAATTAGGAAAAGCTGCAGTAAGCCAGACCACATTAGAAAAGGCATAGGAACTTATAGCATAGAAGAAATAAAGATAAACAATTTGTTACAGAGTCTCTTTAAACTGTTACAATATATGTGCAAACTTGCTTTTCATTTTTGTGCCTGTATAGCTTTAATAGTGCCCACACATGTGGCAATTCTCCATTTGAAATGGAATTGTCCTAAGGGCCCGTTTCCAATACACGCGTTGCTATGCGGAAACCGCATCGCAAGGCAAAGAAACTGCAACCAATTTGCATCAATGGAGTAGTTTCCATTGACGCAATCCGGCACGATTCGACGCGGGGGAATTTATGGATAGCATGCTGCAGTTTTCTGCAGCACGCATCCAATTCCCCATGGGGCGGGAGGAAGCCCCAGGTAAGTATCGATTTTTTGCTATACCTTAATCTCTGGTGCACTATAAAGGGATCCAAGCAGCTTTTGTATCTGAAGTTTGTCTTGGGCAGCTCCTACAGCTAGTAGAAACTAGGATAAACTTCAGAAATCTTGGGGGGGTTTCACCACAATATCAGCCATACAGACCCCCCTGATGGGGTAGGGGGTATTGGCTACTGATTGAGATTAAGTTCAATCCATAATCTTATTGCATTCAAACACTTTTACGATCTCTTGTTTTCCATTTTTTTTTTTAAATCTTTTTCCATTGAGATGAAGAGGACCTTCCACATTAATTGGTGTGCACATTACCAGCGGTGCCTCTGCCTCATGTGTGCCAACAGTCATGGTCGCTTCTAGACTTTTTGCTGTCCCCTGATTTGGACAGCACCGACAATTTACTCTGCTTTAACACAATAGCACACTGGCTGGTTGTGACTGAGTGTGTGACAAACAAACTGCCTACCCTTAGCCACTCCCTTCCTCCTCAAGAGGGTACAAACAGTACAAAAATGCTGCCCCTGAAATCTCTGCGCTGATGCAAATGTTTCACCTTGCTTCATGAGAGAGCCGGTCCTGCCAACAGTCTGTTCTAGAACAATGGACTCTCGTGGTCCTGTGCAGTGCCTGTCAGGCAGGTTTCTGCACATACATGCACGGTACCTTACAATATCTTCTTTAGCACTTCTGTAGCCTTGCGGTGGAAATATAATTTTAGAAATATTTTTTTGTATATGAAATGTGCGTTAAGGCCTTGTTCACATTATAAATTGCCGGCACTATCGCAAGCGCTGAACGATTTATTGAGCTTTTTCTAAGCAATTAATTTTTTCACTTCCTGACATCAGTTAGGAAGTGAACTCTTTGACCCAAAAATGAATAAATAAAATGTATTTATTCATAAAAGCATTAGGAAAATCGCTATACAAAGCGCTTTTTCAAGCACTTTGCGATTTCCCTATACCTGCCATTGAGCCAAAGCGCTCAGAAAATTGTACATGCAGCACGTTTGCAATTTCAAAGAAATTGAAACGCTGACGTGAACCTTCTTATAGGAAAACATTGCACAAGCGCTTTTAGGGCGATTGCTAAAATCGCCAGCGCTTAAAAACGAAATGCTCAGAGAGTGAACGAGCCCTTAGGCCTCTTTCCCAGTGGGACGTTGCGTTTGATGCAATGTTAAAGTCGCACAACGTGCCCCTAACGCAGCGCATGTTGGTTTTGAAGTTGGACGTTATTTTAAACTGCGTTATGTGTCTCTTGGTGCGCCGTTTTCGTTGCATACTGATGGAACGAAAACGGCGCATGCGTCACATTTAAAAAAAAAAAAAAAAAAAAACCATTACTGAGCATGTGCAAACAGTCCAACGCAGCTAATAACGTGTATAACGCACAGCATGCAGCACTTTCTAATAATGCTACACGTTACACACAACGCAACGTGTGCACTGTGAATGTCGCACAGACTTTGTATTGCTGTGCGTTAGTCCACGTTATTACTTTTTATAACGTGCGACTTTAAAGTTGTACTGTGAAAGCAGCCTAAAAGAAGCATTGTCTGTTGTTTGCGGGTGAGTACAGCCGTTGCCTGGGTCATATCAGGACATAGCTGTTGTTGGTGAACAGGAAGTAAATGCTTGATGTATAATCATAGGGCATGCTTGCAGCAGGCCTTTTTCCTTTTTTTGTAAACACTTTGGTCTCAATTCACGGAGCTTTATCAAACACTTTATCAAACGTTTGATAATTTACCTCATGAGTAAAATCTCATTTTAAATTCACTAAGGCAGGGGTCTCAAACTCAATTTACCTGGGGGCCGCAGGAGACAAAGTCAGGATGAGGCAGGGCCGCATAAGGGAATCAATCAATCAGCAGCTCCCGCGCTGATTGAGCGACATCGCCGCCTCTGCCCGCCCCTCTCACTCTTCCTTCACAGAGAGGGGCGGGCAGAGGCGGCGATGCGCCGCGATTGACGTCAGGAGGGGCAGAGCTGAAGCTGAAAGCTCTGCCCCTTCCAGGAAATGCCAGCGGATTGCCCCCCGGGCGATTTGGGGGCTCTGCAGCACTCATTTAGTGGCGGGGATGCGGCGGATTACTTGGGAGCACTGAAGCAAACTATAAGTTTTGTATCGAGAGCCGCAAATGGCCCGCGGGCCACGAGTTTGAGACCCCTGCACTAAGGTGTTATATTCTTATGGAATGTTTTACCGATAAAACGTTCAACAAATATATAACACCTTAGTGAATTCAAAATGAGATTTTACCCATGAGGTAAATTATCAAACGTTTGATAAAGTGTTTGATAAACGTTTGATAATGCTCCGTGAGTTGAGGCCATTGTGTTGTTCTGTCCGCTATTTACATAAAATATTTTTTTTTATCGTCTCCTTTTCTTTAACGCAAACCTAAAGCGAAAAGGAATGTATAATATAATGAATTGTATGCGTACTACAGCTAAGAAATAGAACATCAGTAGCAATGAAAAGAGACTCATATTGTTTCCAGTACAGGAAGAGTTATAAAAAATAACTTCAGTTGTTATTTATGCAAAAGAGTTTCTCTGAGCTCTCAGACCAACTGGGTGGAATACAGTCCTGTTTTCTGAAGCACTTCAACAACAAAGAAACAGTGAGAGACAGCTTAGATAAGGTTTCACTGCAGTAAAGTTCAAAGGGTCATTATTTCTGCTTTGTTTTATACCTTAAAATACAGAGTGTGGTTTCTAGACTGCAAATATGACAGAATGATGCAATGTTATAAAAAAAAAAAAGCTATTTAACTGAAAATAAAAATTAGACTTTTCTTTGCTACTAATGTTCTATAAATTGTCCATGCTACACGTACAATTCATTGTGTCATAAGTTTTGTTTCTCTTCAGGTTTGCTTTAGCAGGCCTATATTAAAAAAAAGGGGGGGGGGGGAGAGGGGCACTTAAAGTGAGAGGTATATGGAGGCTGACATATTTATTTTCTTTTAAAGGGAAGGTTCAGGGAGTGGGTAAAAAAAAGTAAAAATCCATATCCACTTACCTGGGGCTTCCTCCAGCCCGTGGCAGGCAGGAGGTGCCCTTGCCGCCGCTCCGGAGGCTCCCGGTCGTCTCCGGTGGCCGACCCAACCTGGCCAGGCCCGGCTGCCAGGTCGGGCTCTTCTGCGCTCCAATCTGCGCCTCACGGGGGCACGCTGATGTCATCGGACGTCCTCCGGGCTGTACTACGCAGGCGCAGAACTACTGCGCCTGTGTAGTACAGCCCGGAGGACGTCCGATGACGTCAGCGCGCCCACGTGGGACGCAGAAGAGCCCGTCGTTGGAGCGCAGAAGAGCCCGACCTGGCAGTCGGGCCTGGCCAGGTCAGGTCAGCCACCGGGAGCCTCCGGAGCTGCGGCGAAGGGCACCTCCTGCCTGCCATGGGCTGGAGGAAGCCCCAGGTAATTGGATATGGATTTTTATTTTTTTTGCCCACTCCCTGAACCTTCCCTTTAAACAGATTGCCTGGCTGTCCTGCTGATCACCTGCCTCTAATACGTTTAGCCATAGACTCAGAACAAGCATGCAGATCAGGTGTTTCTGACTGAAGTCTGATTTGTATTAGCCACATGCTTGTTTCTGGTGTGATTCAGGCACTGCTGCAGCCAAGGAGATCAGCAGGACTGCCAGGCAACTGGAATTGTTTAAAAGGAAACAAATATGGCAGCCTCCATATCACTCTCACTTCAGGTCTCCTTTCATGCAAATTGTACTACTAAACTAGTAACCGGGCCAATCAAAGTTGGAATTATTACTTTGCCATTAACCATCTCTTCTGTTCAATCTGCCATACACAAACATTATTATTTATTTATATGGCGCCAACATCTTCTGTTGCGCAGTACATGATACAAAACAAATATTGGGGAACATACTGTATATACATGAGAAGTTCAAGACACTGTACAGTCCTGACATCCAGCATCACAAGTACAAATATATACATATTGTGTGTGGATTGAGATATCACTAAAATTGGTACACGTTCATATGGTAAATTACAGCAAAATAAGGAACAATAGGAGGAGGTACCTGCCCTTGTGAGCTTACAATCTACATGGTAGTGGGGTGAAAACAATAGTGAAGAAAACACAGGGGATGAGGCAGTGAATTTCCAGTGCTACCTATAGCAAATTATAGGCTTGTCTCAATAGGTGTGTTTTCAGAGTGCGTTTGAAGGTTTTTAGGCTCTGAGCATGACGAATAGGCTGTGCGAGAGTTCCAAAGGAGCGGGGCAGCTTGTGAGAAGTCCTGGATGTGAGAGTGAGATGAGGTGACCAACCTAGAGGACAGGAGGGTCTCCTGTGAGGAACGCAGGTTCTGAGGCAGGAAGGTAACTGGAGATTAATGAGGAAATGTATGGAAGTGACAGCTTGTATAGAGCTTTGTATGATGGCGTGCAGCATGTCCAATGACCTTTCCATATCACTTTATATCATGGCAAGACGACCTTGTAAAACTTCATACCAAGGATCATCATTCTTTTCAATCGTCGTAAGCCTGAGATTTTGTCTTGCGCTCGAGGAATGCGTGTTTGGTGAGTACGGCCGACCCAGGTTGTGAACGTAATCAGAACTACTGTACGCTTCCTCGCAGGTTGACTCCCTAACATGCTTTTCTGTCCTAATTACCCACCTCATTCCGAGCAAACGTATTTATAGAAATTCCAAACCAGTTGTTTGAGAGTCCCACCTGGCAAAACTCATTTTCTCCCGACCTGAATGCAGGACAAGCAGTATCCCCCGACTATAGAAGACTTTAATTAACCGATATAATGTTTTTCTCTCTCTCTCTCTAATCAAGGCCAAGTCAAAACATCTTTAAGTTATTTCATCCCAGACAAATTAAAGTTGCTGAGCGCAGACCGGTAGTCTGGACCAGCGAGGCAAAATATCAAGCGCTGAATTGCACAACAGAGAGCTGTCTGAGAACAGCAAAAGCGCTGCAGAACTATCTTATAAATGAGATCATTCAGTGCCATTTAAATAGAATTAGTAGAATGAAAATAGAGGAGCGGTTCTGTGCGTTCGGCCTCGCTTTGATCAGCGTGCACATCCAATCAAATAATGTGTTCAGGGCTTGCCAGGGGGGGATTTTTCGAGGGCTGGATCCGACCTCAAATGGTTTACACGGTGTCTTTTATGACACAAAATTAGCAGGACCTCACACGTCTTTCAGGGCCCGCAGATACGCGGCGGAGCAAAGGAGCCTCTGACGGCCAGGCTGATCCAGCGCGGGGAAATTAATAAACAGGATGTTATTAGACAGAGACCTCCGTCCGCTGTGGAAAGTTTAGACGCGTTAGATTGTGTATAGTACCTTCTGTGTCGGAGGCTTGTTGGTGGGGATCTCACATGTTCTACAAGCTTCAAAAGCCAATGTTTATTTATTCTACCTAAACTGTGGCTAAATTATTAACCATGGTTATAAGGACGCATCACCTGGGCACTGAGGAGTTAACCCACATCTGACGCCAACCGTGACTTTTTTCTTAAGACCACTATTGCGAAAAATGTAAAATACATGTAAACATAGACAAATTAGATGTACATTTTTCCAGGGGCGTAGCAATAGGGGGTGCAGAGGTTGCGACCGCATCGGGGCCCTTGGGCCAGAGGGGCCCCGGAGGACCCTCCCTCAACCACAGTATTAGCTCTCTATTGGTCCTGTGCTCATAATAATCACTTCTATAGATACTTTGAATAGTGGTAATCACTAACAAGCTGCTTCCCATCCCCTTCTTGCACCTCTGACACTGTAGTTGCCATTGGCAGATTTTGGTGCGCCGTATTAATTGTTATGTATAGAGTGCTTGGGGGGCCCATTGTAAAACTCGCATCGGGGCCCACAGCTCCTTAGCTATGCCACTGCATTTTTCCTAGAGTAAAATGAGCCACAAATGACTTTTCTCCTATGTTGCTGTCACTTACAGTAGGTAGTAGAAATATGACAGAACCGACGGGTTTTGGGCTAGTCCATCTCTTCATGGGGGATTCTCAGCATGGTGTTTATTCTTTATAAAGACACTACCTGAAAAGGATTTATACAAATCTGCTGGCCAGCCTCCCTGCTTGCTGAAAACCTTTTTAGGGCAGTTGGACGGAGCAACTGCCATTCACTGAGTGCTTTTGAAAATAATAAAAAACCCTAAGAATCCCCCATGAGTACATAGACTAGTCCAAAACCTGTCAGTTCTGTCAGATTTCTATTACCTACTGTAAGTGACAGCAACATAGGAGAAAAGTAATTTATGTCTCGTTTTACCGTGGAAGAAATGTACTTCGTATTTGTATGTGTTTACACATACACAGAATGCTTGCCTAAAAAGCAGGGATGTTCTGGTAATCAGATACCTACGGCATCTCTCCATGTTATCTTATAGCGGACCTGAACTCAGAACTTCCTCTCTGCTCTAAAAGATAAGCAACATCATAATGACCTTTAAAGAAAAACATTTCTTTGTTACAGCTGATACAAATCCTGCAATAAATCTGGTGTGTTTACTTCCTGCTTTCATGGAAGCAGACATAGGGTTAACATCCTGTGTTTAAAAATCAGTTGTTCTGCCGAGTCATCAGAGATTTCTGAGCTGACATGGCTGAGAGATCAAATTACAGTTGTGACTTATCAAAGATGAGGGGGGATTAGACAGGCTAAACTCTAAATACAAACGGGGTGCATTTCTCTGTTTTCCTTCTGTCCTGAGCAAGAGTTCAGGTCCACTTTAAAGGGAACTCGAAGTGAGAAATATATGGAGGCTGCCATATTTATTTCCTTTAAACAATGCAGATTGCTTAGATGCCCTGCTGATCCTCTGCCTCTAATGCTTGTAGTTATAGACTCTGAACAAACATGCAGCAGATGAGATGGTTCTGAAAGACGTCTGATAAGATTAGCCACATGCTTGTTTCAGGTGGGTGATTCAGACACTACTGCAGTCAAACAGATTAGCAGGACTGTTAGGCAACTGGTATTTTTTAAAAGGAAATAAATATGGCAGCCTCCATATTCCTCTCAGTTCAGATGTCCTTTTAAAAGAGGGTTAAGTGTGAGAATAGGGAACAGGGTAAGTGATAATAAAATATCTGTGATATTATATTGCTGACATTTTAAAGTGGACCTGAGCTCAGAACTTCCTCTCTGCTCTGAAAAATACGCAACAGCATAATAACCTTTAAAGAAAAACATTTGTTACAGCTGATACAAATCCCACAGTAAATCTGCAGTGTATCTACTTCCTGCTTTCATGAAAGCAGACATATTGTTTACATCCTTTGTTTAAAAATTAGCTGCTCTGCTGAGCAGCCGGTTTGACAAAGCTAAAAAATCAAATTACAACTTGTGGTTAGTCACAGATGAGGGGGAATTAGACAAGCTAAATTCTCTAAATACATACAGGGTGCATTCCCCTATGCTTTCCTTCTGACCTGTACAAGAGTTCAGGTCCACTTTAAAGAGGAACTCCAGTGAAAATAATGTAATAAAAAAAGTGCTTCATTTTTACAATAATTATGTATAAATGATTTAGTCAGTCATAGAAAAAGAAAAAACTCATCCGGCACGACATTCAAAGGCTTTATCTTCTTTTATATTTATTGCATTCAATCTTCAAAGTAAAGGTGCGTACACACATGCGACTATGGTCGTTTGAAACGATCGTTCCCCGATCGTCTCAAATGATGATCGTTTAAAAAAAAGCAGCCACCGACCATGAAGTCTAACGACGGACGAGCTATTTCTCCATGGAACTTTTCATTTTCATGCGCAAGCGCAATAGTTGCTTTACTTGATGTAACGTTCCTTCTAACGATCAGATCGTTACACACTTTTAAAAGCTAACTTTACTTAGATCGTTCTTTCCTCAATTAAAAGATCGTTCGTCGTTCACAACGAACGATCGTTGTCGCATGTGTGTACGTAGCTTTAGTCAAGGGTAACAAAACTTTCCATACATGTCCATGCAACATACCCTTGACGGTCCTAGCAGTGGGGCAGTGTGGGAGCAGCGGCCCGCCTGACGACCATTTCACTCAAAAATGAGCTTCTTCTGAGGCTCCATTTGCCCATTGTCAAATCTTTCCTCTCTCTCATTTACATTCTGACATTTATCACATGGTGACATTTTTACTGCTGGCAGGTGATGTCAGTGGAAGGAGATGCTGCTTGTTTTTTTTTTTTTTTGGCAGTTGGAAACAGCTGTTATTTCCCACAATGCAACAAGGCTCCCACAGTGTGATGTCAGAACCATGGTCCTGACATCACACTGTTGGAGGGGTTTTCCCCACAATATCAGCCATACAGCCCCCTGATGATCTATTTGTGAAAAGGAATAGATTTCTCATGGGAAAGGGGGTATCAGCTACTGATTGGGATGAAGTTCTATTCTTGGTTATGGTTTCTCTTTAACTATCGGCAAGAAAACGGCACCCAATTCACCAAGCGGCGCCGTGACACTACTCTTCCCATCTATCTACTTTCCCATAATGAAAATATTAGTATTTTTACTATTTCTGCTTACCATATCACCAACATCTTCCTCGGCGCTGAAATAGCCGTATTGGGCAAAGCGCCGATTTAATATAAAACTGTCTATAATGAACAGATTATTCCCAATGTATCTCTGAGTTTGTTTTCCAAATAGGGCTGCTGATGTTGACCTGATTGGTTCAGTGTAAGCAGAGCCATCTGTCTGAATATTATTATTAGTAATATTATGATAATGTGTTTATTTACCCGCCGCTGAGCGTTTCCCCGCCGTGCGGTGCATCTGGGGATAGGCATGTATACAGCCCAGGCTTCCTCCAATTCCACTTTACATAAACGCCGGGCAGAAACAGGACTCTATGAAAG
This sequence comes from Hyperolius riggenbachi, assembly GCF_040937935.1. Classification (NCBI taxonomy): domain Eukaryota; kingdom Metazoa; phylum Chordata; class Amphibia; order Anura; family Hyperoliidae; genus Hyperolius; species Hyperolius riggenbachi. Next base: position 68,159,001 of record NC_090649.1, read on the forward strand.
GGCTTTGCATCGACGCGAACCCCGAAGAACAAAACAAACTTTATAAAGAGCTGCCTCACCACCCAAAATGTATCAATATTGAAATACTCATTACAGATTTGGAAGTGGTTTGGAGTGGTATGTTTTCGTCTTCTAATATAAACTCCTTACACCATGTGCTATATTCCCGCTATGCTCTATTTATGTTTTTCTCCAGGTGAAAATATCTAGTCATTCTGTTTATTTGAAAAGCACTTTCCCCTCGACTCCCTGCTCTCGGCCTACAGTATAGGCCTTAAAGGGAACCTGTCACAGTGTTTGTAAACTGTCGCCATGGACTGAGCACAGGTACCTTTTGTTTTATGCCAAGTTCACGTGGGCAGTTGTGAGCGTACATTTGATGAAGGCGCAGGAAATAGCCGGTAATAGAATATCTACAAATTAAGGCTATACTATTTTTCTTCATGTTTACTACTTAACAATGACCTAACCTCTCCCTACTCCCCCTGGGGGTGCCTAACTTTAACCTCTAGATAACCAGCCCCAGGACCGTCTATCCTTGGCGTAAAGTCCTGGGGGTGTGTTTAGCAGGAGAACGCACGTGCCGATGCGCGGGCATCTCCGCTTGGGTGATCGCCGCTAGGAGACTGTTAGACGGCAAAACCGACGTCTATTTACTGTGTACAGCGCAGCAATCTACGGTAGCGCTGTACTGGGGACAGCCGTGTCACTTAGCTGTCCCCTGGGGAAGCAAGACAGCAATCTGCTGTCATAGGCTGAAACCTATGACAGCCGATCGCGTTGATTGGCTGGCGGAGGGAGAGTTCTGCTGCCATGTGACAGTGCTGGGCTCCAGACACCAGGGCCCATATGCAATTATCTTTTTCACCTGAGTTTTCTCCTAGGAGATAATTTTTCAACTTTTTTTTTAAATAACATTTCAGCATTTTGTAATCTAATAAGTACCTAATAGTAAGTGCAAAGGTACTATCAAATTTATTTTGAGTGTTTTATTGCTTGTTGGCACTTTAAACAGCATTTTATTGACAAGTTTGAAAATATCACCTAGGAGAAAACTGTGGAGAAAAATGTAATTGCATATGGGCCCAAAACTCTGACTATTCACACACTGTGACACACACACACACACACACACACACACACACACACACACACACACACACACACACACACACACACACACACACACACACACACACACACACACACACACACACACACACACACTCACACACACACTGCTTAAAGTAAACCTGAACTGAAAATTAGGAGTCAAAATAAACATACACAGGCCATACTTACCTCCTGTGTAGTCTACTCATCACTTTTTCCTCTCGGCCCATCCTTAGGAACACCCCCTCCACTTGCTGCTAGTGGTTCCTATACAGTATGTAGAGTGAGCTGGGGAGCTGCGCTGTGTGTGTGCTTGTGGCAATTGAGCTTGGAGTGACCTTAACCACTTCAGCCTTCAGTGTTTTTTCCCTTTATGCATCATTTCAGTACTCCTCCCATTTATTTGCCAATAACTTTATCACTACTTATCACAACAAAATGAGCTATATCTTTTTTTTTTTCTGCCACTATTAAAGCTTTCTTTGGGTGGTACATTTTGTTAAGAAGTGCTTTTCCCTGAATGCATATTTATCAGTTTTCAGCCATTTCAAATAATACATGCTACCATAATTAAAACCCATGTATTTTATTTGCCCGTTTGTCCCGGTTATTACACCCTTTAAATTATGTCCCTATCACAATTTATGGCACGAATATTGTAAAGGTGCAATTTTTCAGCTTTGCGTCCATCACTTTTTACAAGCCCATAATTATATAAAATATTAGAATTATACTCTCTTGACATCCATATTCAAAAAAAGTTCAGACCCTAAGGTAACTATTTTTTTTAATTGTCTTTTTTATTTTAAGTTTTATTTGCGTATTTTGGGAGTGTGGGAGTTAATTTTAAAATATTTGTAGGTCTGTTTGGTAAAATAAATGTATGTAAGTGTAATTTTAATATTTGGCCACAAGATGTCCTCGCGCATTACTTTCTGTTTCGTACAGTTAGTATGCTAAACAGGAAGCAATGCATGGATGTGTTACTTCTGACATCACAATGACGCAGGCATCTCATTGATGCCGGCGTTCATTTACACAGGGACTTAGATAAATGAATGGGAACTGCGTTCCCATTCACTGATCTCCGTTCTAACAGGCGGGCACAAGTATCTCTGCCGCAGCGCCGGGTTTTTTCATGGACGTAGTTCCTATGTCCAGCATGTATTTTTGGATGTAGGAGCTATGTACAAAAAGCTAAACTAGTTAATCCCCCCCATACATAGCCTATTACCTCCTGTTGAAAAGGGCCACCCGCAATGCAAGCTGTGGCTACAAACAGCAGGCACCCTTTTTGTTTTTTTTACGGGATGCATCTTCCACCCTTTTTAACTTGTTTTGAGTTATGAAGGTGGGAAATGGGCAGGCAGCCCATACCAATACTCTTCCATGGGCCTCAATTTAAAAACTATGGCACATGTGGCCGGATGGTGTAATAGTTAGGGGCTCTGCCTATGACACAGGCAACCTGGGTTTGAAACCAGAACCTATTCAGTGAGGAGTTGTTGGGCAAGACTCCCTAACACTGCTACTGCCTATCGAGCGCACCCTAGTGGCTGCAGCTCTGGTGCTTTGAGTCCTCCAGGAGAAAAGTGCAGTATAAATGTTATTTGTCTTGTCCTGTGTGCCACTGTGAGCCTTCTGCAGTATGAGCACTGGGTAACAAGTGTGCTATAATGCAACATATGCTGCACATAAAAAAAGAGCATGTTATTTCATAGCATGGTCGATTGCTATGGAACACATGTGTTTTCATGCACGTTATTATTATTATTATTATTTAGTATTTATATAGCGATGAACAGAGTATATATAGTCTTGTCACTAACTGTCCCTCAGAGGGGCTCACAATCTAATTCCTACCATAGTCATATGTCTATGTATGTATTATGTAGTGTATCGTAATCAAGAGCCAATTTAGTGGGAAGCCAATTAATTATCTGTATGGTGTGGGAGAAAAAAACAGAGTGCCCAGAGGAAACCCACGCAGACACGGGGAGAACATACAAACTCCTTGCAGAGGTTGACCTGGCTGGGATTTTTATTGGGGATCCAGCACTGCAAGGCGAGGGTGCTAACTACTATGCCACCATGCTGCCCAGAAACTTAATGTAAAAGTGTGTTAGGATAACGGGATCGGCTACAATGCAGAGGTGGGAATATGCCGCGCCATTTTATGAGCAGCGTGTTCACATGTGTTATGTTATTTTACAACACCAACAAGCAGAGTGTGAAATAACACTTACACTCTGCTTATAGTGGTTTCAGCACCACACTCAGCTGCTGCCATACTTACGGTGGTTTTCAGTAAATCCCACAGACAAAAGTTTTGAGAGTGGTTAAAGAGGAACGTCAGTGATTTAATGTATAGTACTAGTGGACCTAATCCCGTTTAAAAAAGGGCTAGGTCTGTTACTGCGCATGCGCCCGCCGCACTCGCACATTTCAACCGCACGCTCGCGCACGACGCGCCCGCCCACCCACCCACCCACCCAAGCAACGCTGGCCCATCCGCCCCTTCGCCCGTCATCGCTCGCCGCGCATCACTCTCCCTCAATGTCTCTGCGTCCCTGCACATGCGCATGTGGGACACACACAGGGACACGAGACGCAGAGCCAGTAGGGTTTTATTATAGAGGATTGCTTTTTTTTTTTTTTTTTTTTACAATATCCATTTATATATTATTTAATCAGTGTTTGCCCATTGTAAAATCATTCCTCTCCTTGATTTACATTCTTAAATTTCTCACAGGTGGGGACATCTTTACTGCTTGCAGGGTGCTCACTGTGGGAGGCGTGTGTGTTGTGAAGTGAGCAGAAACAACACCTGATCTCCCTGAGTGCTCTGGGGCAGAAGGCTATGTGACATCATAGCCTAGGCTAAGCATCACTGGATGGGCGGGGCTACTAACCAACCCTGTACATGCTATTGCTACCAAAATTGCTACATATGTTAAGGAGAATATTGGGTACAAGTAAAAAAAAAAATTCAAAAAGAAGTTTGTAGCTTTTCAGAAAATTAATTTTATAAAGAAAAATGTTTTTTAAACCTGTCATTTTTTGGAGTTTAAAAACCATTTTTCTTTGCATTTTTAAGAATATGCATACATTCATGCGTAATTACGTATGTTTATACAAAATCAATTGAATTAACAATTTGTAATTACGTATAGCTGTAACTGCGAAAATGTATGCGAAATTTTACGTAATCGTAACTAGCTGATGACGGATCATCACTGGTACAGACATGTTACATTTGAAAAATCCATAGTGATAAACATGAAAATGATTAAAAGTTGGTTATTGAGTGGAATGTTTTTCAATCCAACCAACTTTTTCACCATATATGATCGTTTTTTTATGAAATTGCGTCAATTTTCGACTCGTGTGTGGTACCTCGAACAACTGCTCCAAACTTTCAATCAACCAAAAAATTGGATCAGTTTCATTAAATCACAATTTTTTAAAACTAATTGTAATGTGTGTGTCCACTTTTGGAACTCTGCGTAATTCTGCTGTGTACAACCAACCACAACACTGCATCTTTTTGCATCATCCTATTATTCTATCTACCTGTCCCCATCTATTCTTTCTAATATTGTACTGTATTATTAATGTACAATTAACAAGCTGACACATTGCATTCCAGCGGTTCTGGAGGTGTGTTTATCTTTCATGGACAACAAAGAGATGATTTACATATTCAGCAGTGATGCATTGTGGGAGATCTCACAGCTCACTCCAACCTGAATAATCGAAAATACTCTTTACCAACGGAATTAACAGTGTAAGTGGCCTGGCAGCCGTTTTGTGAGGTAAACTTGCTTCCTCAGAGACCAGACACCAAATGTGAGGAAGCGAGTTTACCTTGCGAAACGGCTGTCAGGCCACTTATACTGTTAATTCTGTAACAGTGTGAAGGATGGAATAAATACATTGTTATGCTTTGCAATCCACTGGTGCCCAGTTTCTTTTTCCTCAACCTTAGAATAATGATAAAAACCTCCTGTTTTAAGAAGGCAAACTTCTGTTTTGCATAGCAGTTTAGTAAGGAGGAGGCTTTCTGGTCCCTATCAGCCCCATACACACTCCTAGGAGTTCTGGTTCACCATGAGCTTGCTGGGTAATCTGTACCTCCGTATCCACCCATGCTTTCTCACCCCCACTACCCCTGTAATGCAAGGAAATACATCTACCTCCTCAGTGGCGTAGCTAAGGAGCTGTGGGCCCCGATGCAAGTTTTACAATGGGGCCCCCCTAGCACTCTATACATAACAATTGATACGACGCACCAAAACCTGCCAAAGGCAACTACAGTGCCAGAGGTGCGAGAAGGGGATGGGGGACAGTGTGTTAATGATTACCACTATTCAAAGCATCTATAGAAGTGATAATTATGAGTACAGGACCAATAGAGAGCTAATACTGTAGTTGAGGGAGGGCCCTTCGGGGCCCCTCTGGCCCAAGGGCCCCGATGCGGTTGCTACCTCTGCAACCTCTATTGCTACGCCCCTGTACCTCCTGCATCTTCCCAGGCAGCTGCCTCTCTATCCCCATATCTGTACTGCAGGGGTTACACTGCCCGCTCTTTGCTGTAATTTGTCCGTGTGTCTTTCCCATTTGTGTACATTTGCATGAGTGGCGTTTGTGAACGCAGTTTTAAAATAGACTCTCATTTGTGGGTTTTCTCCTGAAAAAGAATGAGCTGTGTGTGGCGACTGCAGCGCCGTCACTTTGTGTAACAATCACACACTGCTCGCTTCTTGCGGATACCAAACGCGCTTCATTTTAGGATATATTTAAGGATATGGTTTAGGTACCCTACGCAAAGCTGGAAAGTTCACAAAATAATACTTAATATGTTAGATGGAAGAGAGGCTACTTGAGCTATTCAAACTACTGGTACAGGGGGGATGTGACAGGTTTCACAAAGATATTATACAACCATTAAGTAGTATTGGAACTGAAAGGGTTTAAAGGAAATCACAGTGATTATAAAACATAACTTTTAACTGCTTCGGGACCGCCGCAGGTTAAAACTACACCGCACTTGTGGCTGCCGGTGTATAAAGATGTTTGCGTTGTGGGCGGCAAAGTTGTGGGCGATCAGGGGCGTAACAATAGACCCTGCAAGGGATGCATCCGCAGGGGGGGCCCAGAAGCCACAGGGGGCCCTGCCCTCAGAGACTAACAACTAAGGGCAAGGAGAGAAAAATCTTCTTCTATTCTCTGCACAATTGTTCTAATGACTCCATCTGCTCAGTTACCGATAACAAATCAGACAGTCCTATTCAGTGTTCAGCAGGCTCTTCTGTACAGTGTCCAGCCCCCACCCTCTCTACCCCTCCCCAAGTGCTCTGTACTGTAGGGATGCTGGAGAAGTCTGCAGAGTCAGTTCTGCTCCATCAGAGATGGACAGAATGAGTGTAATAAGCTGAGGCTGGGAGCACACGACTCTGTCGGTTTTCTGTGTGTATTTTCTGCACACCATGTGAGCCAAGGGGGCCCCATCAAAAGTTTTGCAGGGGGGCCCAGTGATTTCTAGTTATGCCACTGTGGGCGATGGCTTAGTGCTGCAGTTGTGGTGTGCATGCGCAGGTGCATCCGTTCATATTTACAGCTTACGTTTTGGGTTCAGGCATTGGAGTCGCAGTGACGTTTGTGTTGTGGGCGATGGCTCAGCGCTTTGGTTGTGCTGTGCGCACACAGCTGCAGGTGCATCCGTGCATGCTTACAGCCTTTGTTTTGGGTGCAGACATTAGGGGCGGTGATGTTTGTGTTGTGGGCGGTGAAGTTGGTGCTGCGGTGGTGCTGTGCGCACACAGCTGCAGGTGCGTCCGTACATGCTTACAGCCTACGTTTTGAGTGCAGGTATCGGAGTGGCGGTGATGTTTGCATTGTGGGCGACGGCTTAGTGTGCGATTGTGCTGTGCGCACACAGCTGCAGGTGCGTCCGTGCATACTTACAGCCTTTGCTTAGTATTTAGGATGTTTTATAATATCACATTTATGTATAACTCTGCAACTCTTGGCAAAATATTAAAGACATTTATAGAGGATTATTGTCCTTTTCGTACGCCTGTGAGTCATCTGGGATTCAGATTCAGACAGTGAGGTAAAAGGTAACGTCTGGCCCAACAATTGAAACCAGCAAGATGGCTTAAAGTTCTCCTTTATCGACTATGAGAGAAGAGGAAACAGTCCTTTGATAATAAGCCAGAGTGATGGGAGAAAGGGGAAGACAGAGCCACAGGCCCGCCTACTTCTCCACAGTCTCCCAGTGCACAGCCCTATGACCAGTACGTAACAGGTCCTCTTCAGCAGCGACACACAGGCGTGTTCTGTTTCTACAGCAAACACATTTCAGCTACAATGTAGAAACTGCAGAAATCCTTCTTAAGTGACAAGATAATAATATGGCTTAAAGGAAACCCGAGGTCAAAACAATTGTATCTATCCTCCTACTCCTGAATTTTTTTTTTTTTTTTTTTTTTTTTTTTTAGATTTCCAGAGTTGAATTTTCTTTTTAAAAGCTAAAAAAGTAGGTTTAATGGTATATTGTCTCACATGACTGATACAGTCTTTCCGTGTCCCAAAAGTTAAATTTATATCAACTATTGACCATTTTTATCTATCCCTTGCATTAGGAAGTTGTTCTCTGCCATGCAAGAGTTTTATAGCTGTAATTCCTTATCAGTGAGGGTTAGGTTATAGTCCAACAGTGATCCCAAATGGAGAGAAACTGTCACTTGCGTACTTGAAAGTTTAAGGTCCTATTTCCACTACACGCAGATTGGATGCAGAATGGGTGCAGAAAAAGTGACTCCAATGAAGGCCTATGGGCCTGTTTCCACTAAACGCGATTTTTCTGATGCAGATTTTCCCATAGACCTTCATTGGAGTCAGTTTTTCTGCATCCATTCTGCGTCGAATCTGCGTGTAGTGGAAACAGGCCCTTAGCTCTTTCAGGCAGAAAAAGAAAAAATGAATCATGTTTACATGCTAGGCACTGTACATACACATGCCTGTCTCAATATGTCATATGTCACCTTGGGTGCTCTTTAAAGAGGTATTGAATATAACATAATTAATAAAATTGCCTTGATTTTGCAATAACTATTTATAAGTATTCTAGTCACCCTGATTTACATTCTAAAATTCATCAGTGATGCCGGCCTTACTACTGGCAAACAACGTTAATTATACAGCGAGTATCAGTCATTTCATGATCTATCTTCTATTTTTTTTACTTCTCACTTTCATTTATTTTTATTTTCCTACTACTATCTTTCGGTAAAGTTCCTCTTTCAAGAGAAACCATAACCAAGAATTGAACTTCATCCCAATCTTTAGCTGATACCCCCTTTCCCATTAGAAATCTTTTCCTTTTCACAAACCGATCATTGGCGGGGGAGGGCTCTGTATGGCTGATTTTGTGGTGAAACCCCTCCCACAGTGTGATGTCAGCGCCTCACAGCACTGAGGTCCTGACATCACACTGTGAGAGCCTTGTTGCATTGTGGGAAATAACAGCTGTCTCCAAAAAAGCAAGCAGCATCTCCTTCCACTGACATCACCTGCCAGCAGTAAAAATGTCACCATGTGATAAATGTAAGAATGTAAATCAGGAAGAGGAAAGATTTTACAATCTGCAAACACTGAGTAAATCATTTATACATAATTATTGTAAAAATGAAGCACTTTTTTATTACATTATTTTCACTGGAGTTCCTTTTTAAGTTCTCATTTGCACACTTGCTCCACAGACTTGCCACTCATGCAATTGTTGATTTCTGCAGTATAAAGTCAGTATAGTGACTGATTTGTTACCATAACCGGTTCTCTTTACTGAAGCCAAAGCTACATCTGACATTAGACAACAGGCTGTGTAGTTGTTCTAGTTGCAGCGTCTCAGCGCAGACTTCTGCTTTGTGAGCACAATTATTTGGATTGATCTGACCTGTGTTTGTCAGCACAATACATAGATAATGATATAGGCAGTGTCGTCTTATAGGGGAGACACCTCAGACCTAATCTGCCTGGGTGAAATCAGCTTAGCTCATGTCTGCCTCTTGGATATATCTGTGTCTGATACGCTCGTCTTCTCCTGGAGATGTAAAATGCACACAAACAGTTCAGCGGATGCGTCACGATGACATACAGCCAGAACACATCACAGCAGACCTGTGCAAAGCAACTAACTGATGGCTTAATTATAGTGTATTATCTGTTATGCTTAGCTCTCCTATTTGTGCTGCAGACATCATTTTATTACGTCAGGAACTCTACTTTTTTGTTGTTGTTGTTGTTTTTTTTATGTGGGTTTTTGGGCCTTTTTAGGACAGTCTAAAACCTGGTAGACACATGGGATAATTGTCACCTGGTCTTATCATTTGCAGCTGCGCCGGGCATGTTAGTAAGCACCTCACCCGAAGCCCTCAGATGACCCTGTTTGAAGGGAAGCAGGAAATTTGGGCGCCCGTGGCTAATAGACGATTTGGGCGCCGCCATAGGCGCCAATGCAAGTATCGGCTATAGGCCGGCAAAAGCAGAAATTTGGGCACCCAATGAATATTGTTTTGAAAATTAGACCATTATAGTTTTTGAAATTTATGTAGTTTAAATTTTTGGTATTTTGTATTTAACAATTTTTCTTTTTTTCTTTTTTTGAAAATTGTTGTTTGTAGTCAACCGCTTTTTACCTTTTTAGATGAATGCCATTTTAGGGTTAGGTGTCAGGAAGGGGGGATTTTAGGGTTAGGCAAGAGGAAGGGGGGTTTTAGGGTTAGGTGTAAGGAAGGGGGGTTTAGGGTTAGGCAAGAAGAAGGAGGGCTTTAGGGTTAGACATCAAGAAGGGGGGTTTTAGGATTAGGTATCAGGAAGGGGGATTTTAGGATTAGGTATCAGGAAGGGGGGTTTTAGGGTTAGGTATCAGGAAAGGGGGTTTTAGGGTTAGGCATCAGAAAGGGGTGATTTAGGGCTAGGCATCAGGAAGGGGGGTTTTGGGGTTAGGTGTAAGGAAGGGGGGCTTTAGGGTTAGACATCAAGAAGGGGGATTTTAGGGTTAGGCATCGGGAAGGGGAGTTTTAGGGTTAGGCATCAGAAAGGGGTGATTTAGGGCTAGGCATCAGGAAGGGGGGTTTTGGGGTTAGATGTAAGGAAGGGGGGCTTTAGGGTTAGACATCAAGAAGGGGGGTTTTAGGATTAGGTATCAGGAAGGGGGTTTTATGGTTAGGCATCAGGAAGGGGGATTTTAGGATTAGGCATCAGGAAGGGGGGTTTTATGGTTAGGCATCAGGAAGGGGGGTTTTAGGATTAGGTATCAGGAAGGGGGATTTTAGGGTTAGGTATCAGGAAGGGGGATTTTAGGATTAGGTATCAGGAAGGGGGGTTTTAGGATTAGGTATCAGGAAGGGGGATTTTAGGATTAGGTATCAGGAAGGGGGGGGTTTTAGGGTTAGGCATCAGGAAGGGGGATTTTAGGATTAGGTATCAGGAAGGGGGGGGGGTTTAGGGTTAGGCATCAGGAAGGGGGATTTTAGGATTAGGTATCAGGAAGGGGGATTTTAGGATTAGGTGTCAGGAAGGGGGATTTTTGGATTAGGTATCAGGAAGGGGGATTTTAGGGTTAGGCATCGGGAAGGGGAGTTTTAGGGTTAGGTATCAGGAAGGGGGGTTTTAGGATTAGGCATCAGGAAGGGGGGTTTTATGGTTAGGCATCAGGAAGGGGGATTTTAGGATTAGGTATCAGGAAGGGGGATTTTAGGGTTAGGTATCAGGAAGGGGGATTTTAGGATTAGGTATCAGGAAGGGGGGTTTTAGGATTAGGTATCAGGAAGGGGGGTTTTAGGATTAGGTATCAGGAAGGGGGATTTTAGGATTAGGTATCAGGAAGGGGGATTTTAGGATTAGGTATCGGGAAGGGGGATTTTAGGGTTAGGCATCGGGAAGGGGAGTTTTAGGGTTAGGCATCGGGAAGGGGGGTTTTAGGGTTAGGTATCAGGAAGGGGGGTTTTAGGGTTAGGTATCAGGAAGGGGGGTTTTAGGATTAGGTATCAGGAAGGGGGATTTTAGGATTAGGTATCAGGAAGGGGGATTTTAGGATTAGGTATCAGGAAGGGGGATTTTAGGATTAGGTATCAGGAAGGGGGATTTTAGGGTTAGGCATCGGGAAGGGGAGTTTTAGGGTTAGGCATCGGGAAGGGGGGTTTTAGGGTTAGGCATCAGGAAGGGGGATTTTAGGATTAGGTATCAGGAAGGGGGATTTTAGGGTTAGGCATCGGGAAGGGGGATTTTAGGGTTAGGCATCGGGAAGGGGAGTTTTATGGTTAGGCATCAGAAAGGGGGGTTTTAGGATTAGGCATCAGGAAGGGGAGTTTTAAGGTTAGGTAACAGAGGGTGGAGGGTTCTGATTGAGAGTAGGGTTAGATTTAGCTGTAGTAAAATATCGGTAATATTTACCAATGTTTTACTATTGTCATTTCCATTGTAAATATTTTTCCGTTTTCATCTGGCACCCAATTCACAACGGTATGTATCGTTTAGGCTTATATCGGCTTCACCCGGCGGTCATTTTTCCTCACGCCCCTATTTCATGCATGCTCTTGAAGGGCTCCCCATTGTATTGTCCCACAGCAAGAGGTCTTCTGCAGCAGGTCCTCTCACTCCTCATCTTAGGTTCTCCACTTATTATTTATAAACCAAACTTTATTACACTCCAGTGGGACCCCAAAGGACCTGGCTTCAGTACATGGCATATTAACTGGCATACATTCCTCCTTGCCACTTGTACTTTTTGGCACATAGTTTTGCCAAAGATTCTTCTTAGGCACTATCTGTAACATGTTTTCTTGCCCTCTTCTATTGTAACGTTAAAGCCTCTTTCGCATTAGATAACGTGTGAACAAACCCGATTTCGTGCACGCATTATGACCTACGGTGTGACGTCCAGAAGTTGCAGTACAACGCTGATTAGTGGCGGTAGTTCTAATTTACCCGATGGGAAAACGCCAGTGCTGGACGATACTAAGCTCCCAGATGCGTTACAATGTAACGCTCTGTAATGCTTTGTCTAATGTGAAACCTTTCTAACCGCGTTCTAGGCACGATCCGTCAAAACTCACAGATGAGCTCCTAGTGTGAAAGAGGCCTAACCTCCCCCTTTTTCACACCGGCCGGTTTCACACTGCAAACTGGCAGCAGTGATATCGCACTGCCAGAAAGAAAAAATAAGAGATCAATAGAATTGATCCACAATTCAGAACAATTGATAGAATGATCGTTCCTCGTTGATTGGCACTACAAATGATATCTGGATCCTGTATGGTCGATTGTTGGGGAGATTGTACCATCATTGGGCACCTTAACATTAGCCTCATTGGCCAAAAGTAACTTTGAGGGGCCCTAGTACAGCCCCCCACAGCAAATTCACCACCCTGAGCCCCAGAGCTGGCTGCTATGCCACATCCCCCCTCCCCATCCCGTCACACAATATCATTAGGTGTCCATCATATGTCCCCAAGAGCATTGTTGGGGTCCTCCTTATTCCCCTTCACTTTTTCCCTACAAATGCAGAGTGTACACATAGCAGATTCTTATCTATTCCTGGCAGGACACAGGAGGCAGCACTGTGCTCTTTGCTTTGGACCTCTTCTCTTCCTCATTCCCTGCAGGCATGAATGGGGTCACCATAGCTGGAGGGGACACCTTGGGGGGGGGGGGGGATACCTTGGGAGGGCCCTACAGGCTCTGGTATCCTAGGGCAATTGCCCCCTTTGCCTCTATGGATGCCCGGGGGGGGGGGGGGGGTAACCACAAGGTAGCAGCCCCAGCAACCGCAGAGGGGCTCACAGCCAGGAACTCTGCAGAATGATAACTACTGTAAAAATTGTACTTTTGTGAAGTCATGCAACGTGACGGGGCTGAAATTTTTCCTATTTTGGGTTCTGAGTTCTTCTTTAATAACACAATATCCAGTGACCACATCAGCTGTTTATCCTGAAGATTCCTCTGGAGATTACAGGGGACTGGTCCATTATTCCTCATCAACTCCTCTCTGCTTTGTTTACCTGTTTATACATTATGTCCTGTCTGTCCACGGAGAGAGCTTTCAGGGAATGCCGGGATAATAGGACATTTCTGGGTTTCATTTACTTAATTTGCTGGCAGGGAGATCAGACGTGATAGAGGAATGTGAGATTTGCATTCAGAGATAGGCCTTTTCCTTTTATCATTGTCTCCTGGTAAAAGCAATCCAGGGAGGAATTAAGGTCTGCTGCAAAGTATGATAGCTGACATTAACTGCAGGGGGAAAAGGACAGGCAGCCCCGCGCTGGGGGAACATGTGTGATCACGCCAGGTAATGTTTCCAACATAGCTTCTGCTGCTCAACATTTCTTGCTTAATATTAGTTAACTATATTAACCAGTTTAGCTTTTTGGACATAGCTCCAACATCAAAGAATGCACGCTGGCCATAGTTATGTCCATGAAAATACTCATCGCCATGGCTGATCGATTCACCCATGGGGGTACTCGTCACCGCCTGTTAGTCCGGAGATCAATGACTGAGAACACAGTTCCCAGCCATTGATCTAAGTCCCCGTGTCAATGAACTCCGGCAACGAGATGCCTGCTCATTGCGATGTCTGTGCATTACATTCTGTTTAGTGTACTAATTGTACGCAACAGAAATTAATGTGCGAGGACATCTTTTGGCCAAATAGTAAAATTACACTTACATACATTTATGTCACCAAATAGACCTACACTTATTTTAAAATTAATTCCTTACTTCCCACACTCCCAAAAATACCCAAATAAAACTTTAAATAAAAAATTAATTAAAAAAATTACAATAAATAAATAAATAAGTACCTTAGTGTCTGAATTTTTTTTAATATGCATGTCATTACTAATATTTTCTAAAATGATGGGCTTGTAAAAAGTGATGGACACAAAACGGAAAAAAATGCACCTTTATTTCCAAATAAAATATTGGCACCATACATTGTGATAGGGAGATAATTTAAAGGGTGTAATATCCAGGACAAATGGGCAAAGAAAATACATGGGTTTTAATTATGGTAGCATGTATTATTTTAAAATTATAATGGTCGAAAACTGAGAAATCATTTTTTCAATTTTTTTCTCAATATTCCTGTTAAAAAAGCATTTAGAAAAAACAAATTCTTAGCAAAATATGGGCGTCGCCATAGACTTACTCAGTGGAAAGCAGCCCTAATATAATGTGTACTAGCTAAAAATTGCAATTTAATGTATTTATTTTGAAAAAGCAAGATCTAAAAGTGGCTACTAATGAAAGAATTTGCTGAACGATCATTTACAAACGATTCTTCAATTTCATTAATCTGATCGGATTGGTAGGGAGATATTTATCCATTAGTGGTCCCAAACGATCATTTCGTTCATACGAAGAATTGTACGTAAACAATGGTTCAGCAAATTGTATTGTTAGTGGCCACCTTAACATTATAACACTGATCAAGGAGAATGAATGAATTATATTATATTCTAGCTTCGTATTCGATTCAGCTGGCTGAAATTTATCGACTTACTAACATACCTGTAAATGATTATTATTCTGAGTTGTCAGAAAGGGTTAAACAAACACTCTCCTGTTATAATCACCTTTTCCTAGCTCTGGATTTTGCAAATAGATGTATATTTCAAGCAAATCCTGCCTGCCTTAGCCGTAAGCTGTGCCCCCCTCTGCCCTGCACCAGAGGAAGCTGCGATTTGAATATGGCCATGCTCTCTGCACAGCTGAGGAAGCCCAGCTTTGCTTATGTGTGACTTTTTTCCTTGCAAAGTGAGGCAGAATTAATGAACGGAACTGTATCCGTAAGATGAACGCGAGGCAAATGCAACACTGCACATCACATGGGGATCATGCAAATGCTAAAAACAACATTCCCTGACTGAGTGCTGCGTGTGGAGAGGTAACTGGAGTCTGCTCTGTCTACACCTGGCAAATTATCTGCTATCATGTATCACGCAAGCTTAAAGGACATCTTAAAGAGAAACTCCGGTGAAAATAATGTAATAAAAAAGTGCTTAATTTTCACAATAATTATGTATAAATGATTTAGTCAGTGTTTGCTCATTGTAAAATGTTTCCTCTCTCTGATTTACATTCTGACATTTATCACATGGTGACATTTTTACTGATGGCAGTGGAAGGAGATGCTGCTTGCATTTTTGGCAGTTGGAAACAGCTGTTATTTCCCACAATGCAACAAGGCTCCCACAGTGTGAGGTCAGAACCATGGTCCTGACATCACACTGTGGGA
This sequence comes from Hyperolius riggenbachi, assembly GCF_040937935.1. Lineage (NCBI taxonomy): Eukaryota > Metazoa > Chordata > Amphibia > Anura > Hyperoliidae > Hyperolius > Hyperolius riggenbachi. The sequence continues at coordinate 68,174,425 of NC_090649.1, forward strand.
GGGGTTTCACCACAATATCAGCCATACAGAGCCCCCTGACGATCCGTTTTGAGAAAAGGAAAAGATTTCTCATGGGAAAGGGGGTATCAGCTACTGATTGGGATGAAGTTCAATTCACCTGGGTCTTCTTGCAGCCCCCTGGAGCCATCCCTCCCACGCCAGTAGAGATGTATGCGAACCATTCGTCAGCAAACAGTTATGGGCAGCCTAGCTCTGTACTACTTCCGGGTCGCTATATCCCTCAGTAGTACGCAGGCGCTGGCCTGGCAGTGTGCATCCTTCATCACTTGCCTGTGGCCGTCATGTCATGCTCATGCACAGAGCGTGCCCAGCCACAGGCACGCGATCAAGCCAGGCTGCCCATAAATGTTTGCTGGCAAAGGGTTCGCATACATCTCTACCAGCCAGCACTGGCGACTCCTCAAAGCTGGCCGGCCACGCGCTTCCTCATGTACGGCAGCGTTCTGCGCAGGCGTAGTACAGGAAAAATCGATACTGTGCTTGCGCAGGATGCTTCTGGCAATGGGAGCACGACCAGGATGCTTGCAGCTCGGGGCCGCATAAGCGCAGTAACCTGAGATTGGCCATGACCAGCCAGCTCTGACGGGGTCGTTGGTGCTGACTGGAGGATTGCGGAAGGACAGCCTGGGCACAGGATGACTGCGGAGGCTGCAGGTAACTTAAACTGCTTTTTTTTTAATAGACTTAAAGAGTAACTGTTAGCCCCCAAATTGAAATTTAAAACACTATTGCAATGTTTTATTTATTATATAAGTGAGCCAAAAAGCCAATGTACAAGTTAAAAATCAATCTAATTTTGTTACTATCTAACCTTTTCCCCCAGCTCCGGACGCAAGCCGCATATCAGATACTGTAGCATGCAGAGCATGCCTATGTCTGGCCGACCCCCCCCCCTCCCCCCCCCAGGACCAGGTGCCAATATATTCTCCCCACCGCAGCTGACCGCTCTGACACGGAGAGAGCGGCAGCACTTCCAGAGCAGCACCGCAGAGCAGCCAGCGCCGTGCATCTCTCTCACATGTGATTCTCTCACATGTGACTCGGCGGCGGCTGCTCTGCGGTGCTGCTCTGGAAGTGCTGCCGCTCTCTCCGTGTCAGAGCGGTCAGCTGCGGTGGGGAGAATATATTGGCACCTGGTCCTGGGGGGGAGAGGGGGGTCGGCCAGACATAGGCATGCTCTGCATGCTACAGTATCTGATATGCGGCTTGCGTCCGGAGCTGGGGGAAAAGGTTAGATAGTAACAAAATTAGATTGATTTTTAACTTGTACATTGGCTTTTTGGCTCACTTATATAATAAATAAAACATTGCAATAGTGTTTTAAATTTCAATTTGGGGGCTAACAGTTACTCTTTAAAGTAAACCTGAGGTGAAAATAAACTGATGAGATAAACCATTATATTTATCCTCCTACTCCTAAAAATGACCTTTTTTAATTATCTCATGGTTTTATTTTATATTTAAACATTCACAAAGAAGAGTGAATTAATCTTTTACTGTCTCTAATCAGTGGTAGCCTATTAAAGGACTTACGTCCCCAAATCACAAAAATAATTGTCTTTACCTGGATGAATTTCGAAGGCACGTAGGAAGCTATCCGCGTCCTCCGTGCAGTTCCGCCGGGTCCCCGCTGCAGGGCTGGTTCTAATAACAATGGGGCCCCCAGGCAATATTAGCCCCGGGGCCCACCAATAGACTCCCCCCAATCAAAAATCGCCAGTAGGGACCCTTTGTTGCACCCAAGGACCCTGAGGCAGGGGCTGACACCATCTGTGTCAACTGAAGACTCTGCAGCGGCAACCAGGAACAACAGTTAATTTGGGGGGAGACACCTTGGGGGCCCCTACAGGCTCTGGGGCCCTAAGGCAATTGCCCCCTTTCCCTCTATGATAGCGCCGGCCCTGCCCTGCCCCGCTGCTTATTCACCCCCCGGCCGGATCCCGACCCCACAGCCCGGGTCGGGCTCTCCTGCCTTCTCAAATATGGCCGCCGGAGGAGGCCGCGGCTGCGCAGTCAGCACAGATGCGAGCGTGGCTGCGCAGCTCTAAGGCCTCCCTCCCTGATCCATGCTACAGGCTGTCTCCGGTAGCCTGGATGGGGGGTGACCCTAGAGCTGCGCAGCCACCCTCGCGTCTGTGCAGACTGCGCAGCCGCGGCCTCCTCCGGCGGCCATATTTGAGGAGGAAGGAGTGCCTGACCCCGGGCTGTGGGGTTGGCATCCGGCCGGGGGGAGAATAAGCAGCAGGGACCCTGCGGAACTGCACGGAGGTTGCGGATGGTGTCCTCCGTGCCTTCAAAAATCATCCAGGTGCAGACCTTTTGTTTGTGATTTGGGCTCGTAAGCCTTTTAAGTGTCCCAGAGTTAGAAAAAGGTCAATAGTTTGGTACTGGGCATACACGTTTATCTCATCATCTCACATATCCCCTCGGGTACACTTTCTTTTAAAGTGACATTTAAGTGAAAAAAACTCATGATATAATGATTTGTATGTGTAGTACTGATAATACTAATAATCTTGTCTAAATCCGTCTCTGACAGTTTCTTTGATGTATAAGTGTTTCAGAAAACAGCAACCCAGGTTGGGTCAGACCAGTGGCGTAGCTAAGGTGCGAGTTTTACATACCTCCCCCCCCCCCTCCCAGCACTCTATACATAACAATTGATACGGCGTACCAAAACCTGCCAAGGACAACACAGTGTCAGAGCTGCAAGAAGGGGTGGGGAACAGCTTGTTAATGATTATTGTCATTCAAAGTATTTATAGAAGTGATTATTACAAGCACAGGACCAATAAAGAGCTAATACTGCAGTTGATGGAGGGCCCTAAGGGCCCCAGTGCGGTTGAGACCTCTGCAACCCCAACTGCTGTGCCACTAGGTCAGGGAGCTCAGAGAAGCTGTATTGCATAGATGACAAGTGAAGTTTCCTAACTCTTCCTGTACTGGAAACAATATGAGATGCATATCTGTGCTACTAATATTCTATTTCCTCAGCAGTTCTACACATACAAATCATTATCTCATAAGTTTATTTTCACTGCAGATTTCCTTTAAGCCTTGTACACTACGTGGTTATTGGCCAAGGTGGCCAGTAGTGATGGTCATGTCTAGGAGAAATCATAGAGTTCCCGCATTGAGTTGCAAAGCTCTGATTTGCTGTGATCACGTCCTACCTTAGCACATGAGCATACAGTGGGTTGCAAAAGTATTCGGCCCCCTTGAAGTTTTCCACATTTTGTCACATTACTGCCACAAACATGCATCAATTTTATTGGAATTCCATGTGAAAGACCAATACAAAGTGGTGTACACGTGAGAAGTGGATCGAAAATCATACATGATTCCAAACATTTTTTACAATTAAATAACTGCAAAGTGGGGTGTGCGTAATTATTCGGCCCCCTGAGTCAATACTTTGTAGAACAACCTTTTGCTGCAATTACAGCTGCCAGTCTTTTAGGGTATGTCTCTACCAGCTTTGCACATCTAGAGACTGGAATCCTTGCCCATTCTTCTTTGCAAAACAGATCCAGCTCAGTCAGATTAGATGGACAGCGTTTGTGAACAGCAGTTTTCAGATCTTGCCACAGATTCTTGATTGGATTTAGATCTGGACTTTGACTGGGCCATTCTAACACATAGATATGTTTTGTTTTAAACCATTCCATTGTTGCCCTGGCTTTATGTTTAGGGTCATTGTCCTGCTGGAAAGTGAACCTCTGCCCCAGTCTCAAGTCTTTTGCAGTCTCCAAGAGGTTTTCTTTCAAGTTTGCCCTGTATTTGGCTCCATCCATCTTCCCATCAACTCTGACCAGCTTCCCTGTCCCTGCTGAAGAGATGCACCCCCCGAACATGATGCTGCCACCACCATATTTGACAGTGGGGATGGTGTGTTCAGAGTTATGTGCAGTGTTAGTTTTCTGCCACACATAGCGTTTTGCATTTTGGCCAGAAAGTTCCATTTTGGTCTCATCTGACCAGAGCACCTTCTTCCACATGGTCGCTGTGTCCCCCACATGGCTTGTGGCAAACTGCAAACGGGACTTCTTATGCTTTCTGTTAACAATGGCTTTCTTCTTGCCACTCTTCCATAAAGGCCAACTTTGTACAGTGCATGACTAATAGTTGTCCTATGGACAGAGTCTCCCATCTGAGATGTAGCTCTCTGCAGCTTGTACAGAGTCACCATGGGCCTCTTGACTGCATTTCTGATCAGCGCTCTCCTTGTTCGGCCTGTGAGTTTAGGTGGATGGCCTTGTCTTGGTAGGTTTACAGTTGTGCCATACTCCTTCCATTTCTGATTGATTGCTTGCTCCTTGGGATGTTCAAGGCTTTGGAAATCTTTTTGTAGCCTAAGCCTGCTTTAAATTTCTCAATAACTTGATCCCTGAGCTGTCTTGGACCTGTCTTGTGTGTTCTTTGGACTTCACGGTGTTGTTGCTCCCAATATTCTCTTAGACAACCTCTGAGGCCCTCACAGAGCAGCTGTATTCGTACTGACATTAGATTACACACAGGTGCACTCTAATTAGTCATTAGCACTCATCAGGCAATGTCTTAGGCAACTGACTGCACTCAGATCAAAGGGGGCCGAATAATTATGCACACACCACTTTGCAGTTATTTATTTGTAAAAAATGTTTGGAATCATGTATGATTTTCGTTCCACTTCTCATGTGTACACCACTTTGTGTTGGTCTTTTGTGTGGAAACCCAATAAAATTGATTCATGTTTGTGGCAGTAATATGACAAAATGTGGAAAACTTCAAGGGGGCCGAATACTTTTGCAACCCACTGTAACTAGCAAATCAGAGATCTATCACCTGACCAAAATAATCACATGCTTCTTTATGAGTTCTCCTAGACACGACCATCACTAGTGGCAAGTCGGGCTGACTCTGCCCAGAATCTAACTTGTGCACCCCCCATGTATTGGCAAGAGATCCAGGGTACGGGTTGTCACGGCCAAGCCTGTCGTTTTATTCTATCCTACTCGCTCTGTGCCTATCTATCATGCACTGCACCCTCAATACTCCTTTCTTCCCTCCAAGCCAACTTGTAGGCTGCACGATGGAAAAGTGGAATTTGCATGCAAGACACGGAACATTCATATTGCGCTTTTCTCCTGGTGGACTCAAAGTGCCAGAGCTGCAGCCACTAGGGTGCTCTCAGTAGGCAGTGGCAGTGTTAGGGAGTCTAACCCAAGGTCTCCTTACTGAAGAGAAAGAGCTGAGATTAGATTATTTTTACATACGTACACTAACTGGTGTTTAACATGTTGTTTAATAATGATATGTATAATGATTACGGATCTTTCTCATATTGTGAGTGAGTGTGTGTGAGAAAGTGTGTGAGTGGTGAGAGTTGTGGTACCTTGCCTCAGGTGTGTGTGTCTGTGTGTGTGTGACACAGTGTGTGAGTGGTCAGAGTTGTGGTGTCTGGCCTCAGACAGCTGTGTGTCTGTGTGTGACAGTGTGTGAGTGGTGAGTGGTGAGAGTTGTGGTGTCTGGCCTCGGACAGCTGTGTGTGTGTGTGTGTGTGTGTGTGTGTGTGTGTGTGTGAGACAGTATGTGAGTGGCGAGAGTTGATGTGTCTGGCCTCGGACAGCCGTGTGTGTGTGTGTGTGTGTGTGTGTGTGTGTGTGTGTGTGTGTGTGTGTGTGTGTGTGTGTGTGACACAGTATGTGACACAGTATGTGAGTGGTGAGAGTTGTTGCGCCTGGCCTCGGACAGCCGTGTGTTTGTGAGTGTGGTAAGTAGTCAGAGCTGTGATATCTGGCCTTGGACAGCTGTGTGTGTGTGTGTGTGTGTGTGTGACACAGTATGTGAGTGGTGAGAGTTGTGGTGTCTGTCCTCGGAAAGCATTGAGTGTGTGTGTGTGTGTGTGTGTGTGTGTGTGTGTGTGTGTGTGTGACACAGTGTGTGAGTGGTGAGAGTTGTTGCGTCTGGCCTCGGACAGCCGTGTGTGTGTGAGTGTGGTGAGTAGTCAGAGTTGTGATATCTGGCCTTGGACAGCTGTGTGTGTGTGTGTGTGTGTGTGTGTGTGTGTGTGTGTGTGTGTGTGTGTGTGTGTGTGACACAGTGTGTGAATAGTCAGAGTTTTGGTGTCTGGAGCCCAGCACTGTCACATGGCAGCAGAAGTGCTGATTAGTGACAGTGGCCTCAATTCACGGAGCATTATCAAACGTTTATCAAACACTTTATCAAACGTTTGATAATTTACCTCATGGGTAAAATCTCACTAAGGTGGCATATATTTTTTGAACGTTTTATCGGTAAAACATTCGATAAATATATAACACCTTAGTGAATTTAAAATGAGATTTTACCCATGAGGTACTGTAAATTATCAAACGTTTGATAAATTGTTTGATAAACGTTTGATAATGCTCCGTGAATTGAGGCCAGTGTGTAACCCTCTGTCAGGCGTGTGAGCTGAGGCTGTGTCAGCGCTGCTTTCATTCATTCACTAGCCTGCAGTTGGGCGAGAGCTCTCCCCTGTGACGGAAAAGTTAATTTTTTAAAACTTTGATTCCAGAGGCGGACAGAGATTAGGGCAGCAGGAAAGCCGGCGAGTGTAACAGCTGACCACTTCCTATGAACTACTGCTATGTATTAACACACTTGGCCATTTAAAGTGTACCTGTGGCGTAAAAAAATAAATACCTAAGATTTGGGAAGGCTCTGCATAGCTGGAAAGCCATTTTCCAGTTTCTCTCGCTGAGTGCGGATCTCTTGAAGATTACTGACTGAAGGGATTGTTGGTAATCACATCGGAGCGTGCTGTACTGTGCCCGTGCGAGTACGGCCGTGGCCGCGGAGAGATGGTGCCCATACATGGTACAATAAGAACGTTGGATTTTCCTGTTTATTGGACCAAAACAATCAATTTGAAAAGAATCAATTATTTTTTTTTCAATCAAGAAAAAACAACGATTATCCAGTTTTTTTAATAAACATATGATCGGACACGTTGGAAAAACCTTTATATTTGGTCTAACTGAATAACTGAATACTATTACCATATCTGATCCAAAAAAAACAAAAAAAAAAAAAACAATTGTTCCATGTATGAGCACCTTGTAAGAGTACAGCTGCTACTGGGCAGGCAAGCTCTCATACTACATGTGGTAGCATTGGTCAATCATTGGCCAATCAATATTGGATTTGTGTAGCACCCTAAAGGTGGCCACACTCGATACAATAAAATCTGATTTTACAGCAATTCGATAAAAATGATCGGATCTCTTGAAAAAATTGAAAGCTTTTTTTTCATTCAACTGAAAAATCCGATTGGATTTCTCGTTTTCTTTGATTTTTATCGATCCGGAATGCCTGATATTTTTCTTTAATCTTTCTAAAGATTGTATGGTGTGTGTTAGATTGTCAATTCATTAATATACACACCCTAGCAATTCGTTTCCAATCATTTTTATCATAATTGGGGAAACATTTTACGTAGGTGTGTGGTACATTGGTCAGATTTTTGAAATGTTACAATCAGTCAGAAAAATTGATTGCAATTCTTAAATTTAACAGATATTTAAAAAATTGTTTGGTGTGTGGCCACCCTTAGGGCTTGTTCACAGTACACAGTCCTGCGTAACAGATCACGATACTCTAACTCGCTGCATGCAGGCTTTGTAGTAAAGTCTATGTCCAGTCTCCATTACAGTTCACACTAATCCTCTATAATAAAACCGTACTGTCTCTGCGTCCCATGTCCCTGTGTGTGTGTGTGTGTAGGGACGCAGAGACATTGAGGGAGAGTGACGGGTGGCGAGCGATCATCATACACACATGATTTAACTGACATTCATCTGCAGATCAGATCCACCAGGATGGATTTTCAGATCTGCAGATGATTGCTTGATCTGCAGATGAATGTCAGTTAAATCATGTGTGTATGATGATCTGCAGATCTCATAGACTATCATTGCAATTTGCAGGAATGGATTTTCGGCAGGAGCAGATCTTTTGCAGATACTGATCTTTTGTGTCTGTACAGCATCTGTGTGTGCAGCATCTTGCAAAGATTTTTTTTTCTGATGGGTAGTTCAGCTCCATAGAAAAGACTGTGTAGAGTATGGCTCTCATACTACATGAAGGGTGGTAAGATTGGTCTGTGATCTTTCATTTTCCAAAGACTATAGTCTGATGTGTGTATGAGCCTTTACACAATACAACAGTGGCTTTTAATGTTTTGGCTGTGCAGTGTATTTCATACAGGGACCAGCACACACTCCTTAACTCTCTGTATAGGCACACAGTGAATAATGTATCTACTGTAGGTGGTATGTCAGTATCTTAAAATGGTGTAAAGTTCAATAATGCAGGTATACTGCATGACTAAACAGGGCCTCATTTTAAGGGTGCGTTTCCACTAACGCGAATTCGCATGCGTTCCCCGCATGCAAACTCGCATAACCAATAAAAGTGAATGAGCCTGTGTCCACTTGTCAGGAAAACGGAGCGTTTTCTTGTGCAGGAAAAATCTGCTCAGCAGAGCCATCCGAATTCGGACACCGCACACCCGCATGCGATTCGCATACAATGTATTTAATAGGGAATTCGCATGGTGTTTTTTCATGCGAATTTTCATGCGAATTCGCATACGATTTCGCATGGAATCAATGAAAAAGCACACAGGCACTGACATGGTTAAATTCGCACACCGCGTCATCCATGCGAAATCGTATGCGAATTCGCAGTAAAATCCGCATGCGATTTCGCTCCTGCATGCGAATTCGTCCGCGGAGAATCTGCGGCGATTTCCCACCGCACTAGTGGAAATGCACCCTAAGGCATTTATAGAGAAACCATAACCAAGTATTGAACTTGATCCCAATCAGTAGCTGATACCCCCTTTCCCATGAGAAATCTACTCCATTTCTCAAACGGATCATCAGGGGGCTCCGTATGGCTAATGTTGTGGTGAAACCCCTCCCACAGAGTGATGTCAGGACCAGTTTCCTGTCTGTGAACCTCATTGCATTGTGGGAAATAGCTGTTTACAGCTGGGTCCAACTGCCAAAAAAGCAAGCAGCAGCTACTTCCACTGACATCACCTGCCAGCAGTAAAAATGTCACCATATGATAAATGTCAGAATGTAAATCCGGGAGAGGAAAGATTTTACAATAGGCAAACACTGACTAAATCATTTATACATAATTATTGTAAAAATGAAACACTTTTTTTATTACATTATTTTTACTGGAGTTCCTCTTTAAGTGTACGCATGCTAAGACTTTCTGATGTTGTAAATGTGTTTCTGAGCATGATAAATTTGATTTATGGGCATGGCCTACAGCCCTGTGTGTCATCAGGAATGCAATAGAATGCCACAAGAAGATACAAATACACAGCTGGAAAATACCCATCAAAAACAATTTAGTTAGAAAAGGATGAAACAACGTTCCAGTAATTCAGGGCATCAGTATTGCCAGGAGGTGTAAAAGCCCTTTAAAAGGAACCCGAGGTGTGAGACCAATGGAAGCTGCCATATTTATATCCCTTTATACAATACCAGTTGCCTGGCAGCCATGCTGATTTTTCTGGTCAGGAGGGTCTAAATCACACACCTGAAACAAGCATGTAGCTAATCTTGTCAGATTTGTCATAGACATCATGTGCTTGATTCACTATGCGGTGCTAACCTACTTAGCACGTCTAAAGTCTTTAGGCACGCTAACTAGGGTGCTAAGTAGGTTAGCACCGGTTTTCTCAATCAGATTGCGCGCTAAGTACCGCAAAGTCCTATGTGCGCGCTAAGTCCCATAGGCTTTAATGGGCACTTCGCACGGAGCGCCCTGCGCTCTGTGCAGTGCGTGTGTAAAGTTTTACGCGCATAAAGTTTTGCGCGCGTAAAGCTGTGGGAGCTTGAGAGGCATTTCACTGCCTATCAACTGCTAATGGAAAAGGGGCCTTATGTAGCAGCCTCCCAAGACTGTCAGTGCTTCAAACTTCGATCCTCCCCAACAGATTAAGACCGTGCCTTCCCCTTGCAGTCTGAACAGTCGGGTGATGCAATCCAGGCAGATGCAGCAGCCTCACCACCAAAGCATAAATCAAAGCTCCTCTGCTTCTGGTCATGTGATCAGAATTTCAAGGCATAAATATTTAGCTGTAGCTGTTCCTACTGCTATATCCGTGCTCAGAAAAATGCAGGTTAAACACTGCATACTATTGAAGTTTCAGAGGTTTGAAGGTTTGAATAGGGATCAGGGTCCAGGGAAAGTAAAAAAAAATAAAAATAAAAATAAATTATGTACATCTAAAGGTGGCCACTAACAGTCCAATTTCTAGCGAAAAATTCTGATCGGACGAAAAATCGTTCACTACACCATCAACTAACCAATTATTGCTTCCTATCTATCACGACCACCAAGAAAATCAAAATTTTTGTTCGACGAAAATTCATTTGGGCGACATTTTTTTCACTCGTTCATAATCGATTGTGTCCACCAATGGAGATTATTTACAACCAATCCGATCAGAATTTCTGATCGCTCGAACGATTTTTCGCTAAAAATTGGACCGCTAATGGCCAGCTTTAGGAAATACGTTTGATGTTAGTTTCTGGATTTTAGCAGTGGTTGGGGTTTTTTGTAGCCAGTGCATGCGCAACTGCTATTCTTCTCTACAGAGATGCACTTCTCTGCATTGCCTGCTTTTCTCTATCTCTTTCCTGGGAATCATCCAGTTTGTTTTTTTTACATTATCTTTCTGTTTATGATTTATGTCATTTGTTTATAAAAAAAAAATGAAAATTGTAAAAGAACAGAATAAGTACTTGTTCACATTATAAATCGCCAGCGCAATTGCAAGAGGTGAGCGCTTTTGTGAACGCTTTTTAGAGCACTTTTCCCTGCGCTTTCAGAGCGATTTGAACTTTGTTAAATGCTTTCCTAAGAGCTTTTGTCCAGCGATTTGAGTTTTTCTTCCTCAAGACAGGAAGTGATCTCTTTGACCTGTTACTGAATAAATATATGTATTTGAATAATATGCATGCATACTGAATAATAAATGCATTTATTAGTAAGGCCTCCTTTCCATGGACTCTTGATAGGCAGTGAAATGCCTCTCAAACTCTCACAACTACTCACTGCTGCCTGGTAACTGCTTGTTGCTGCCTGGTAACTGCTCACTGCTGCCTGGTAACTGCTTGTTGCTGCCTGGTAACTGCTCACTGCTGCCTGGTAACTGCTCACTGCTGCCTGGTAACTGCTTGTTGCTGCTTGCTGAGCACACAGCTCAACAGTTCATGGAAAAGAGGCCTCTTTTCCATGAACTGTTGAGCTGTGTGCTCAGCAAGCAGTTGCCAGGCAGCAGTGAGCAGTTACCAGGCAGCAGCAAGCAGTTGTGAGAGTTTGAGAGGCATTTCACTGCCTGTAAACAGTTCGTGGAAAAGAGGCCTAAAAGCGTTTAACAGTGTGAACAACACTCACAGTGTGAAAGCCCTTAGGCCAGATCCACACTATAAGCACTTTTGTGAGCGCTTGCGTTTGATTAGCGCTTTCTGAGCGCTTTTTAAAAATCGCTCCCATTCACTTTCATTAAAATCACGGTAAAAATTAAGTAAAAATTGCAGCGATAGCGATCCCTCTGCCCTTATTTATCCAGGGCAAGGTGTAAAGGTATTCAAGTGTGACTTCTCTAAACTGTCTGAAGCTCAGTGTCCTATCTCCCCATCCTCCCTGCTGAGAAAAGCTTTTGTTTGCTTATTGCTACTGCTAATTACAGTAGTTATTATTTGCCTGCTCTTTCTGCTGACAGCTGGCCATGGAAGTAGGGTAAGAAAAGCCTCTAACAAACATTTGAACGTCAAAAGAAGTGGTAGAATGGAATCTTAGTCTTAGTGATCTTATGAATAATCTTAGTAATGACCCATTTTGTTAGCATACATTTTTAACGTGCTGTTGAGTCGCACTGGGGGCTAAAAATGCTGCTCTATTTACTTTCAAGGGAACCTAAAGTGACCCCCCCCCCCCCCGTTTAACTTACCTGGGGCTTCTACCAGCCCCTGCAACCACCCTGTGCCCACGCCGCAATTTTATGATGCTCCTGTCACCCGCATCGCCCCTCTTTCAGTTGGATGTGCAGCCCCGGTCCATGTTCCTCCTGATCGCATGTGCAGTATGTAAACATTTCTACTGCATTTATGCAGAATGCTCCCAACTTGTGCAGTGGCTGCCGACTTGCTGAGTCGTCCGGCTGAAAGAGGGGCGCTGTGGGTGACGGGAGCATCGCAGAATCACAGCGCAGGGGGCTGCAGGGGGCTGGTAGAAGCCCAAGATGATTGAGGGCTTATTCACACTAAGGGCGCTTTTGGCTTTTTTAAGAGCCGGTGATTTTCAAAATCGCCCTAAAAGCGCTTGTGCAATGTTTCCCTATAAGAGTGTTTACATCTGAGCGGTGCATTTCCGATCTGCTCACCAAAGTGCTGCCTGTACCATTTTTGGGGTGATTTGGATCAATGGAAGGTATAGGGAAATTGCAAAACGATTTAAAAAGCACTTTGTATAGCGATTTTCCCAGCGCTTTCAAAATACATTGTATTTATTCTTTTCCGGGTCAAAGAGTTCACTTCCTGACAGGAAGTGAAAAACAAATCGCTCTACAAAAGCGCTTTACAAAAAAATCACAACACGCAGGTAAGTGCCAGGAGGCGCAAAAATTAATCTCGCACAAAATTGCAAAATGCTGGCATCAGCAATTGCCATTTTAGATGTGAACAAGGCCTTAGGCCTCTTTTCCATGGACTGTTGAGCTGTGTGTTCGGCAAGCAGCTACCAGGCAGCAACGAGCAGTTACTAGGCAGCAACAAGCAGTTACTAGATAGCAGTGAGCAGTTGTGAGAGTTTGAGAGGCATTTCACTGCCTATCAAAAGTTCGTGGAAAAGAGGCCTTACTGTGTGCTCTGCAAGCAGTTACCAGGCAGCAGTGAGCAGTTACCAGGCAGCAGCAAGCAGTTACCAGGCAGCAGTGAGCAGTTACCAGGCAGCAGTGAGCAGTTACCAGGCAGCAGCAAGCAGTTACCAGGCAGCAGCGAGCAGTTACCAGGCAGCAGTGAGCAGTTACCAGGCAGCAGTGAGCAGTTACCAGGCAGCAGTGAGCAGTTACCAGGCAGCAGTGAGCAGTTACCAGGCAGCAGTGAGCAGTTACCAGGCAGCAGTGAGCAGTTACCAGGCAGCAGCGAGCAGTTACCAGGCAGCAGTGAGCAGTTACCAGGCAGCAGCGAGCAGTTACCAGGCAGCAGCAAGCAGTTACCAGGCAGCAGTGAGCAGTTACCAGGCAGCAGCAAGCAGTTACCAGGCAGCAGCACCTATACACATTACTGTGTAACATTAATGGCGTATGTATGTTTGTTACATTTTCCATGGAAATTGCAGAGTTCAGTATAATAACATTGTTACAGTGTAGTGCTGTATACCTCTCTATCTAGCAGTATAACTGTATATAAACATTCGGATACAAAGTTATCCCTGGTAACATTGTTGCATTTCAGTTCAGTGTAGCTGCTGCCCTTAGATCTGCTTTTCAAACCTGGATCAGAATTGAAGGTCTGGTCTGTTGCTTTTTCAGGCTGCCATTAGGGCTCTTTCACACTAGGGGCATTTTCTGCATTTTTTCAAACACAGGCGATTTTTAAAATCGCCCACAAAACCCTTGTGCAATGAATCTCTGTGAGAAGGTTCATATCAGCACGGATCATGCGCTGTGCGTGCAGCAAAGCGCTGCCTGTACTATTTTTGGGGCGTTTTTGCTATAATGGAAGGTATAGGAAAAGCACTAACGTTCACAAAACTGCTTGATGTGGCGATAGCGTTTTTCTAGAATAAATACATTGTATTTATTATTTTCTGGGTCAAAGTGTTTACTTCCTGACTTGTGTCCGGGAGTGAATTACAAAACTGCTCTGGAAAAGCACTTAGATAATCGCTTTTACCAGAATCACAGCGCGCAGTGAAGCACCGGGAGGAGGGGGGGGGGGGGGGTAGGGGGGGGGGGGAGGGAGTGCACAAAAACACAAAACGCTTGCGTTTGCATTTTCGATTTTAGGTGTGAATGAGGCCTTATACTTTTGCAGTGCAGTGATCCTATGGCATGTCAGCCTGCTATGGGATCCCAGCATTGCATTAATCTGCAGTTCATATGACCCTGCGAGAGAGTGCACTGACAGCAGTGGCGTAGCTAAGCAGCTATTGGCCCCAGTGCAAGTTTTACATTGGGCCCCCTATGCACTCGATACCTAACAATTGATATGTTGCACCAAAACCTGCCAAGGACATCCACACTGTCAGAGGTGCAAGAAGGGGATGGGGAACAGTTTCTTAAAGAGAACCCGAGGTGGGATTTTATTATGCTAGTGGGGCACAGAGACTGGTTGTGCACACTAACACCAGCCTCTGTTGCCCCATGGTGTGCCTCCAGGACCCCCCTGCGCGCCGCTATACCCCCTGCAGTGCTGGCACAATGTTTACCCAAGCGATGTCTGTCAGCGCCGCTCCCCCGTCTCCTCCGTATCGGCGCTACCCGCCCGCATCACTTCCTTCCAATCAGCGGGAGGGAAGGGACACAGGCGGGTAGCGCCGATACGGACGAGGCGGGGGAGCGGCGCTGACAGACAGCGCTTGGGTAAACATTGTGCCAGCACTGCAGGGGCTATAGCGGCAAGCAGGGGGGCCTTAGTGTGCACAACCAGCCTCTGTGCCCCACTAGCATAATAAAATCCCACCTCAGGTTCTCTTTAATGATTACTACTATTCAAAGCATCTATAGAAGTGTTTCTTACCAGCACAGAACCAATAAAGAGCAAATATTGCAGTTAAGGAAGGGCCTCTTTGGCCCCGGTACGATTGCAACCTTTGTACCCGCTATTGCTACGGGTCATATGCAACAGGGTCATATGCAACAGGGTCATATGCATAAGCCCGCCCTCCTTCCTCCCCCGTTCAGTGACGTACTCCCTGAGGACAGGGATTCCTGTCAGTCCACACATGCGCGCCACATCACACCACGCTCCGCCATTTGCACTTACTGCGTCGGCATAGACTTACATTACTGCATAATCCGTGTGCAGTAGGCGAGGCTCATGCGGTAACGCATAGATGAATTTTTAGCAGGATTGCAGCAATTTGACTTCTTTTGGTGCAGCATAACGCATTGCGCATTGGG
This sequence comes from Hyperolius riggenbachi, assembly GCF_040937935.1. Classification (NCBI taxonomy): domain Eukaryota; kingdom Metazoa; phylum Chordata; class Amphibia; order Anura; family Hyperoliidae; genus Hyperolius; species Hyperolius riggenbachi. The sequence continues at coordinate 68,189,624 of NC_090649.1, forward strand.
AGTGTACCGCATGACGCCATAACGCACTATATGTAAAAGGACTTAACACAAACCTGAAGTGTATTTAAAATAAAAAAAAACAGATACCTAAGGAGGGGGAAGGCTCTGTGTCCTATAGGTCCTTCCCGTTCCTCTTATGATCCCCTTATGATCCCCTTGTTCCAGCGCTGGATTCCCTGTTCCTATCTCCTGCCATGGGAGGCTTTGGAAGTCTTCGAGAGCCCAAGTGTTCCTGAAAATGAGCAGCTCCGTACTGCACATGCGTGAGTGCGAGAGAGAGGGAGCACTCGCGCATGCGCACCGTGGAGCTGCCTTCCTTCGGGTTCAGGCTCCCAGAGACGTATGCAGCCTCCCGTGAAAGAAGAGAGAAGTATCCAACACCAGGGAGCCAGTGCTGGAACAGGAACCGGGAGAGGAGAGGGAAGGCTCTATAAGGCCTCGTTCCCATTGCGTTTTGTTATTTTTGGCGCGCATTTTTTTTCCTCTCCCGGCGCTTGGGTGGGTGATGCGGTTTTGCGAAAAGCGGTTTTCTAAGCACTTTTCCCGAGCGTTTTTTTTTTCATTCACTCACTGACGCAAGTCAGGAAGTGAACTCTTTGACTCGGAAAATAATAAATACAATGTATTTATTCTTAAAAACACAAACGCAATCTCTGCACAAATTGATTTTGTGAGCATTTTGCGTTTTCCAATCTCCATTGAGGCGGAATCGCCTCAAAAATGGGCCATGCACCGCTTTTGTGAGCGGATCGGAAACGAACCGCTCAGATGTGAACTCTGTCATAGAGAATCATTGCATAAGCGCGTTCAGGGCGATTTTGAAAATTGCCAGTGCTCAAAAAAATCACAAATGCCTCCAGTGGGAATGAGCCCTAAGACCCAGAGCATTCTCCCTCCTTAGGTTAAGTATGTTTTTTTATTTTATTTTATTTTAAATAGGCTTCAGGTTCCCTTTAAACAACACCTGTAATTCCCCCCCCCCCCCCCCAAAAAAAAGTTAGATACTTACCTTACTAAGGGGACAACTCTGTATGGTCCAAAGACTGTATCATTGAGCAGAGATAATGAAGCATTACAAAATTGAAAAAAGTAGATTTAGGCTACTTGCACACCAAGACGTTGCGTTAGGCAGGGGCGTAGCAATAGGGGTTGCAGAGGTTGCGACCGCATCGGGGCCCTTGGGCCAGAGGGGCCCCGAAGGGCCCTCCCTCAACTACAGTTTTAGCTCTCTATTGGTCCTGTGCTCATAATAATCACTTCTATAGATACTTTGAATAGTGGTAATCACTAACAAACTGTTCCCCATCCCCTACTTGCACCTCTGACACTGTAGTTGCCATCGGCAGGTTTTGGTGCGCCGTATCAATTGTCATGTATAGAGTGCTTGGGGGGCCCCAATGTAAGACTTGCATCGGGGCCCAAAGCTCCTCAGCTACGCCACTGGCGTTAGGTGCTACGTTAAGGTCGCATAACGTGCACCTAACACAACGTATGGTGCTGCAAGAGCCGACGGTAGAGTGAGCCGCGTCAGGCGGCTCGATTCCTATAATGTCTCCCAGAGTGGCGCTGATTGGCCAGCGGGTCCACGTGATGCGGAGCGAGAAACTCAGCATCACGTGGTCCCGCCGGCCAATCAGCGCCCGCCAGTGCAGTGAATATTAAGTAGCCATGTGCGCGGCTACTGTAGCTGGCTCTCCCCGCCTCCTCTCCGCCCCCCACTGCGCATGTGCAAACAGTCTAACGCGGCTATAGCCGCTCCAACGCCGTAGCATGCTGCACTTTGCGGAGAACGTGCAGCGTTACATGTAACGCAACGTGGGCTGTGTGAACAGCCCACTTGTGTTACATTGCTGTGCGTTGGGGGAGCGTTACAGGCGCACTAACGTGCGCCTGTAACGTCTTGGTGTGTAAGCAGCCTGAAACACAAAATAAAACTGTGGGATATTTAAAACAAAAAAGAAGTAATTTTTAGGAGGAGGATAGAAATAATATTTATCTCATCAGTTTGTTTTCACTCCGAAATTCCTTTAAAGAGAAACTCCGACCAAGAATTGAACTTTATCCCAATCAGTAGCTGATACCCCCTTTTACATGAGAAATATATTCCTTTTCACAGACAAACCATCAGGAGGCGCTGTATGGCTAATATTGTGGTGAAACCCCTCCTACAAGAAACTCTGAGGACAGTGTTACTCCTAGCAGTTTCCTGTCTGTGAACCTTGCTGCATTGTGGGAAATAGCTGTTTACAGCTGTTTCCAACTACCAAAAAAGCATGCAGCAGCTACAATCACCTGCCAACAGTAAAAATGTAATCCATGTAATAAATGTCAGAATGTAAATCCGGGATTAAAAAGATTTTACAATGGGCAAACACTGACTAAATAATTTATACATAATTATTGTAAAAATAAAGCACTTTTTTATTACATTATTTTCACTGGAGTTCCTCTTTAAGTTCTACTTTTTGTTATAAATTGTTGAAAAGTATAAAGGGATGCCTCATGATACTTTGTGCCATATACTGTAACCAAATGTATGTAAACATTTCAGTCTGCTGCCATCTATGGATGCTGCTAACAAAAAGTATATAAAGCTCAAATTGCTCTGCTTTGCAACCTTAACAACTCTACTATATTAACCTGTTTGGAGTACTGTTGCCATGATACTGGTGTATGGAGGCAGCGGTGAGCTGCCTCCTCCCCTGACAGCTGGTTTAAATGGCCCTAATGCTGGGAATACACCATGAGTTTTTTAGGCAGCTAGATAGCTTGATAGATAGTTTCCGACAGGTCCGATCTGATTTGAATCGTTTTTCTGATCGATGTTCTCATAGATGTGAATGGAAATCGATTGGAAAATCGATTGTTCAGTAAATCTGCTGAAAAACCTGATTGTGTATTCCCAGCATAATACTTCCAGTTTTCCATTGTGCCGCCCGCTAAACAATGCCCCCTGAGCATGCAGTTCACCTCGCTGCATGAAAGAACCGGCTATGTGGGCGCCTACAGCCAGGGACGGATCTAGGGGGGGGGGGGGGGGGGCAAGCGGGTCTCTTGCCCCAGGCGCAGTTTGTTGAATTCTTAAAAAGGCGGAAAAATTTGGATGGGGAATAGCAGTTTAGGCGCCAAAACCTGACCTTGCCCCAGGCGCAACTTGGGGCAACTTGGTCTAGATCCGTCCCTGCCTACAGCAGTACCAAAACTTAGACGTTTCCACCAGCACCCAAACAAACTGCTTGCACTCCAGACATGTATACTTTCAATTCATTCCATCTTCATTTTAGTAGATATAATATTCCCAAGCATATGAGATGTGTCACGGCGACACGGTATAAGGACTTCTTCACACAATGGGCTTGATGACTTTACTTTGCATGATAAGCGAAGGTTTGCGGGCGCTTTTCATGTGAAAAGCACCCGTGATCACACGCAAACTTTTGCTTATCGCGCAAAGTAACGCCATTCGCGCACAAACCTTTGCGCGGGGCAGATCGCGTGATAACTTCTGTGATAGTAGTTATCACACTTTAGTGAATCAAGCCCAAGTAGCGGTACTGGGCACAGCACACAGCTTGGCACCACTACTGGTGGCGGTAGAGCAGACCATGACATGTTCCAGAATGGCATTAACTGTAATGGCATCCTGTTACAGCATAGCCATATATAAAACCTCCCATGATCACCCAGGGTTAGATGATGTCATTTCTCAGGACATGGAAGTCTGTTTGTCTGCACTGTTCTGAAGAAGGGGACCCTGAGTGGCCTTGAAACAATTGTTAACCTTAGTGTTGCCAGATGAATCGAGAATGAAATATGCTCATTGAGAGGCCGGTGTGCTAACCGACCCTTTGTACCACTTGATTTCTCAGCACATAGCTCAGATCATCGGCAGTGTTATGATGTAATATTCTCCTTATGACTTTGTTCACATCTGAAATCGAAATGGCAAACGCAAGCGATTTTACATTTTTTGCGCATCCCCCCCCCCCTGTCGCTCCACTGCGCGCTACGCTTTTTGTACAAATCGCTTCTGTAAGCGCTTTTGCAGAGCGATTCCGTTCTTTCACTTCCTGATGTTATTTAGGATGTGAACTCTTTCACCCGGAAATGAATAAATACAATGTATTTATTCATAATAGCACAAACGCAATCGCTGCATAAAGTGATTTTGTGAGCGTTTAGCGCTTTTCCTATACCTTCCATTACAGCAAAATCGCCCCAAAAATAGTACAGGCACCACTTTCCGGACGAAACGCACTGATATGAACCTTTTCATAGAGATTCACTGCAATAAGCGTTTTGTGGGCAATTTTGAATATTGTCTGCGCTTGAAAAAAGGCCAAAAATGCCCCTAGATGTGAACGAGCCCTCAATGGTTTAAATTATTCTGTATTCCAGCGCTGTTCTGTAAAATGTCTTCATGTTCCTGAAAAAAAGGCCTGTTATAGTCCTGTAAAAAGTCTCAAGAAATCAACCCCCAGGAAAGTTTTGGATTACTGTGTAACCAAGTATAGTGACAGCCTAGATCAGGCATGGGCAAACTCGGCCCTCCAGGTGTTACGGAACTACAAGTCCCACAATGAATTTGCCTTTACGAGTCATGACTGTGGCTGTCAGACTCCTGCAATGCATTGTGGGACTTGTAGTTCCTTAAAATCCAGAGGGCCAAGTTTGCCCATGCCTGGCCTAGACAATACAGCCCTCTGCAATGACTCCAAAATGTAGTCCAGGTGCCCATAGCAACCAACTAACCATATCAGTGGCTTAGGGATCACCATAGCAGCTATAGCGACTTCTATGTGGCCCGTAGCCGGGGGGGGGGGGAGGGGGGGCAGTCCTGGAGGTTGTTTTTTTTTTGCATTTTAAGGTGGAAATGTATTGTTTTTTGCCCCTTCCTTGCTGTTGCCTGGGGGAGGGGGGCACTAGACCACCAGGGAAAGCTATATGGGGGAGACCTCTAGACTACCAGTGAAATTAATATAAGAGGGGGGCAATTGGAGCACCAATGAAAGCTATTTGGAGGGGCCACCACTAGACTATGGGTAGTTGGGGTGAAGGGCCCTGCAGACATTTTGCTATGGGCCCAATGAGTTCTAGGTTGATTTATATGATCTGAAAGATGTGGACACAAAGACCGGAGGACATTTGTTACATTGTCCCACTCCAGTGTTTGTTCCAGTTTTCCTAAACCGGTCTTGAGAAGAAGAACCCTAGTCAGATTTCTGTTGGCATCACCTTTACAAACATTAGAGTTTTCATAAATTGCAAAAACTCGTGCAAAAATGCCGCTGGTGTCCGAAGTATGTCAGCAGGATGTCACATGGTTTGAGAGTTTCCTTCTGATTGGTTGATCAAACTTTATGCCCATTTTTTTTGTTTTGTTTTGTTTGCCCCACCTTCGTTTTCTTAGCTTTAGCTCATATACATCAACTGACTGCCTTTGTTTCTGAGGTTATCATGCTATAAGTCAAACCATAATCTAATGTGTATGAGCACTTCCATTTCATTATTTCATGTCTAGTTGTAGCTGACCATACACCATACAATCGTGATTGCACAATCTAATCACATCCATGTACTTTGAGAATTTATCTAAAAAACCTGTTCAAAGTACTTTCAATCTCGTTGCCCTTATACTACATTGGCATAAGATTGTACAATAAAGATTGCATGGTGCATGGACACCATAAAGGTGATTGTTAGATAAAAATGTAGTTGATCGGACAGTTTTTATAACAAGTTGTGTTGAACAGGAAGTACAGATTGGTTTGTTGCTGATGAAATAATTGACGTGTTATGTTTCATTTCCGATTGCATTTTTCTGATTGCTTGGGCGATTCTTCGCTAAAAATTGTACCATTAGTGGACACAAAGGTTTATTTTCATGATACAGTCTTGATTGTACAATCTTACCACTTCTATTCAATATGAGGGATTGCCTAAAATCGTAACTCACAACTGTCGTTTTTTTGGAGGGCAGTCCCACTTTGGGAACCCTGTCCCTCTTTCTTCCTCATGTGTCCCTCTTTCAGACTGATGTACACATTTGTGTAAATGTATTTTCCTCTTGAAAAATGTTTTAAATTGACTCTAAACTTTAATCTCATCCTTTAAAGGAATACTGTAGGGGGTCGGGAGAAAATGAGTTGAACTTTCCCGTGGCTTCTAATGGTCCCCCGCAGACATCCTGCGCCCGCGCAGCCACTCACCGATGCTCCGGCCCTGCCTCCAGTATACTTCTGGAATTTCAGACTTTAAAGTCTGAAATCCACTGCGCCTGCGTTGCTGTGTCCTCGCTCCCGCTGATGTCACCAGGAGCATACTGCGCAAGGCACAGACCATACTGGGCCTGTGCAGTACGGTCCTGGTTACATCAGCGGGAGCGAGGACACGGCAACGCAGGCGCAGTGGTTTTCAGACTTTAAAGTCTGAAATTACAGAAGTGAACTGGAGGCGGGCCGGAGCATCGGTGAGTGGCTACGCGGGCACAGGATGTCTGCAGGGGACCATTAGAAGCCACGGGTAAGTTAAACTCATTTTCCCCCGACCCCCCCCCCCCCCCCCCCCCTACAGTATCCCTTTAAATAAATATATTTCTTACTTGTAAATGTTATTATGAAATAAAACTACTAATGTTAGAAAGGACCAGTGTGGTTTGAATTATAAAATGACATATTTTGCATTTGAAATCTTTGTGACATGTGTGACTAGGGGTGTGGCTAGAGATGTGGCAGGGGTGTGACCTAAAGTGTTCCCTTTTCTTAAAGGGGAACTGAAGTAAGAGGTATACAGAGGCTGCCATATGTATTTCCTTTTAATCAATACCAGTTGCCTGGCAAGCCCTGCTGGTCTATTTCTCTGCAGTAGTATCTGAATAACACCAGAAACAAGCATGCAGCTAGTCTTGTCAAATCTGACTTTAAAGTCTGAAACACCTGATCTGCTGCATGCTTGTTCAGGGGCTATGGCTAACAGTATTAGAGGCAGAGGATCAGCAGGGCTGGCAGGCAACTGGTATTGCTTAAAAGGAAATAAACATGGCAGCCTCCGTATACCTCTCTCTTCAGTTCCCCTTTAAAGAGAACCCGAGGTGGGTTTGACAAATCATATTAGGACACAGAGGCAAGTTGTGTATACAATGACCAGCCTCTGTGTCCTTTCATTACACCTCCTAGACCCCTCCCCGGCTCTGCTGTCCCCAAATAACAAAAGCACCAGGCTAGCGACACGCAGATTGTCGCTAGCCTGCTATTTACCTCTGCTTGTCAGTCACCGCCGCTCCCCCGCCTCCTGTATTACACGGTTCCCCACCTGTGTCCCTTCCCTCCCCGCCTCCGTAAGCTTCCTCCAATCAGCCTAAAATGTAGTTGCAATGGTTACGTTAGCACACCTCCCAACTTTTTGAGTTCAAGTGTACCTGTACAAGTAAAAGAAAAAAAGTATACATACCTGGGGCTTCCTCCAGCCCCTTTCAGGCTGATCAGTCCCTCACCATCTTCCCAGGCTGCCTGGATCCTGCTCTGGGTAATTCCACCACTGGTGGTTATATCACCAGTTGGGGCGTTCTGCGCATGCGCGGCCCAGACTCAGAACGCCCCCTGCCATAGGAGCGAGACGAGGAAGCGCATGCAGCCGGGCTGCGCCTGCACCAACTGGTGGAATTACCAGACCCCCTAGCGAAGGATCCAAGCGGTCTGGGAAGACGGCTAGGGACCAATCAGCCTGAAAGGGGCTGGAGGAAGCCCCAGGTATGTATACTTTTCTTTTACTTGTACAGGTACACTTGAACTCAAAAAGTTGGGAGGTGTGCTAACGTAACCAGCGCAAGTACATTCACTCAGTTTACACATCTACTACATAGATTCAGTACGATTGTACAATCAATATTGTATCATTATTGAGCACCTGACTAAAAAGTGTCATTATAAAAATCCAACCTCAGCCATTAGAGACTACCAAACAGCCTTTTTTATTCGGGGTGCTTCTTTAATCCCCTTGCCTTTGCTGGTGGGACTCCCCTTCTATCACATCACACATCTTTCAACACCCCTCCTAGGTGCCAACAGAGAGTCATCAGCCAGGGTGTGAGCTACAGTGAGATCACACAAATCAGTGAGTAACTAACACCACAAGGCTAGCACAGACTGTCTATGACTACAGGGAACACTGCAGTGATGCTGGAGGATTAGATGCAATAATAAATCTGATGATGTGACTGGCAGCCAAACAGCAGCAGTAGCAGTAGCAGCAGCAAGCTTCCCCAGCTGCCCAGAAAGGTGGAACAGGACAGGGCACTGCAGATCTCCCCAAATCAGCCAGCAAGGCTTCTCATAGGCCCTTTATATGCAGTGGGAGGAGCCCTGCACTATTACTATTGGGTACAGAAAATGCTCTTAATAAGTTCTGCCCTTTTTTTTCGCTCCCTGTAACATAGACACAAACAGGCTGGCTGTGCAGGAAGGGGGCTGCAACTGCTACTGCTGTGTGCCTGTGGGCAGATGTGAGGCTGTCCTTTGGATGGATGGATGGATCAATGGAAGGGGCAGCAGCTGGCCTAGGGGGACATGCTAATGAGTCAGGACACCACGTGCCGCGCCTCTCCTCCGCCGGTGCTACGCAGGACTCTCTCTCTCTACTATATAAACCGCAAAGCCCTCATCAGTGCAAATCCAGCCCTCCCGCTTGAGAGAGGAGAAAAAAAAAGGCACATCTCAGGACAAAACGGCGGCTTCTCATCCACCGACCGCAGCTTTTTTTAAACACTCTTCAAAAAAGACCCTCCCCAGTGATGGAGAAGCCCTGACAGCTTCAGGAGGAGGAAAAAGTGTTTATCCACTGCTATTTTTGCACATGAAAGACCAGATTTTTAGGGGGGGTCGTTATTATTTTTGTGGGTTTTTTTTATTTTTGTGTTGAAGCTGTCATTGTAGAAGGTGGGAGTGAGGACTGTGAGAGCAGCGGATGGAAGCGGCTCTGTGGATGGACTGGAAGAGGCAGCAGTCATAGCAGCTCCAGGACTGAAGGATGGAGACCCTCTGATGATACAGTACTGTATGGGACATACCTACCTACAGACAGAAAGACGGGGAATTAAATGGGGTTAGCATTGCTTCTCAGAACTTTATAGAGAGTTCCAGGCTGAGTCTTTATTCAATTGTCTTCCGGGTCTCTATAGTGAGTTTAGAGGGGATTTTATAAACTGGATATATCTAATATCACTTTGCTGTGGATGGGTACTGGAATCCTATAGGTAGACTGGTACCCTATAGACAGTGTTAGACAGACTGCTACCCTATAGAAAGTGCTAGGCAGACTGGTACCCTATAGACTGTCAAGCAGACAGGTACCCTATAGACAGTGCTAGACTATCCTATAGAGAGTGCTAAGCAGACTGGTACCCTATAGACAGTGATAGACAGACTGGTACCCTATAGACAGACTAGTAACCCATAGACAGTGCTCAGCAGACGGGTACCCTATAGACAGTGCTGGGCAGACTGGTACCCTATAAACAGTGCTGGACACACAGGTACTGTATAGACAGTGTCACGCAGACTGGTATCCTATAGACAGTGTCGGGTAGACTGCTACCCTATAGTCAATGCCAGGCAGACTGGTACCCTATAGAGACAGTGCTAGGCAGATTGCTACCCTGTGGACAGTGCTAAGCAGACAGGTAACCCTATAGACAGTGCTAGGCTGACAGGTAACCCTATAGACAGTGCTAGGGATACTGCTTCCCTATAGACAGTAATAGGCAGACTGGAATCCTATAGACAGTGCTGGGCACTGGTAACCCTATACAGACAATGCTAGGCACTCTGTTAGACAGACGTTTTTCCTATACTCAGTGCTTAGGCAGACAGGCATTCTATAGACCAGTCTAAGTAAACTGGAATCTTATAGACTGTCCCAGGCAGACTGCTATCCTATAGACTGGAATTCTCTACCAGGTAGCCTGGACATAAAGCGGTATCCTATAGCCTGTTACAACAGATGATTAGCCTATAGACCCTTATAGACTGGAAATACAGAATAGCATATTCATTTAGGAGGGGACATTGTTCATCAGAGGGATCCCATTATACATCGCTTTACATATAGACTGTTACTCTATACGTTCTAAAGAGAGTGCTGCATGTGAACTGTAATTATAGAGTGTATACTGCCTGTGAACTTCACGTTATACAGAGGCAGGATATACATTCCAGCTTAGTACGGGGGTGTCTGTCTCTATAGGAAGAAGAGAGTCCAGACTTACGCCAAACAAGCCTGCATGTATTGATGCCTAAGCACTGTCTATAGCCTACAGGAGGAGATAGTTACATAGGGGATCAAGCAGCTCATCCATACCTTCAGCCCAGAGAGAACTGCTGTCTGAGGACCTCACTGACATCCAGCAGAGGGGCTGACTCCTCCAGGGGATCTCACAGAGCGCACACTGCTACTGAAACTGGAAGTCTAACAGGCAGTGCACTCACATCCGCTCTCTATACATCCAATTAGACAGCAGCTCAGACTTCAGTTGGGTAATAGACAGCTGCCTGGGAAGTTCACCTAGAGAGAGAGACACGCTGTAATATCCCAGGCAGAGGATTTCACCAGCACCATACCAGCACAGGCAACAGAAGAACCAGCACAGGCAATAGGGGATTCCAGCACAGACAATAAGAGATCCAGCACGGGCAATAGAGGATCCAGCACAAACAATAGAAGATCCAGCACAGGCAATAGAGGAACCAGCACAGACAATAGAAGATCCTTCACAGGCAATTGCTCCACAGTCCAGCAGAGGATCCAGCACAAAGCTTGCACCTGAAGTGACAGCTCCAGAAGCCACACAGCCTCGTGTGTCATCCAAGGGGTTCTGGAAGCCCCGCAGCCTACTGGACAGACTGTACAGAGATCACCAGCAGCATCTAGCAGACTTTTTTCCTGATCATACAAGCTACAGACAGAGGACTTTGCGCTGACTTCAGAGACAGTCCAGCGGACCCAGCACTGCATCCCCTCATTCAGTGATCCCCTGAACTCCAGCCTGCTCCCCCCAGCTCCAGCCTGCTCACCCATCCAGGGATACCCCCAAACTACAGCCAGCCTGCTCACCCATCCAGGGATCTCCCAGCCTGCGCACCCATCCAGGGATACCCCCAAACTACAGCCAGCCTGCTCACCCATCCAGGGATACCCCCAAACTACAGCCAGTCTTTTCAACCATCCAGGGCTCCCCCAGCCAGCATCCTCATCCAGGGATCCCCCAACTCCAGCCTGCACCCCCATCTAGGGATTCTCCCAGCCAGCACCCCTATCTAGGGATCCCCCCAGCCTGCACCCACATCCAGGGATCCCCCAGCTCCAGCCAGCACCCTCATCCAGGGACCCCCCCCCCCCCCCCCCCCCCATCTTGACATCCAGGGATCCCCCAGCTCCAGCCTGCGCCCCCCTCCAGCGCCCGGGCTTGCCATGGCTTGCTGTTGCTGAGTGATTGATCTAGCCATTGCACACCCCGGAGGGCCCCGCACCCCCCTCCTACCTTCCTCTGCCACCCCACCAGCCTTGCCAATAACCCGTGGCTGTTGTTGTGATGCGTATTCCCGTAGATCCGAGCACCAGCCGGAGGTTCAGCCCGCCCTCCAGCAGCCTGCAGCCCGGCAAGATGAGCGACGTGAGCCCGGTGCCCCCGCAGCCCCCCCAGCAGCAGCAGCAGGAGGCGGCTCTGCCGGTGCCCAGGCTGCGGGCACACGACAACCGCACCATGGTGGAGATCATCGCCGACCACCCGGCCGAACTGGTGAGGACCGACAGCCCCAACTTTCTGTGCTCAGTGCTGCCCTCCCACTGGCGCTGCAACAAGACCCTGCCGGTGGCCTTCAAGGTGGGTGATGGGGGGTCGGTGGGCATGTTTTATAATCGTTCACTTTATGTTGTCCTTTCCGATTCTTACCTGGGTAGCTCTAAAGATTTGTCCCTAAAAAAGGTAATTTCAATAAGTGGACTATAAGGTCCCACTTCCCACCCCCTCTCAGATACCATCTAGTCATTTTAGCCAGCAAGGGTCCACTGTCCACTGATTGTTATTATTATTAGTTATGTATACCGTTGATATCTTATATAGTCTTCTAACCTAACTGTCCCACAGAGGGGCTCACAATCTAATCCTTAGCATAGTCATATGTCTATGTATGTGTCTTGTAGTATAGGGCCAATTTAGGGGGAAGCCAATAAACTTATCTATATGTTTTTGGGATTTGGGAGGAAACTGGAGTGCCTGGAGGAAACCATCACAGACTCATGGAGAACATACAAACTCCATGCGGATAGTGCCCTGGCTGGGATTCCAACCAGGGACCCAGCACTGCTGCTGCTCATCATCAGAGATTTAGTAAAAAGATTAAACAGCACAAAATTCAGAGTGTATTATAATTTTATAGGGAACAATTTAATACACTAGTATAATAGTATATGGGGCATTGGCATATGAAGTACACTATAATTATAGGGGTCAGCTAAACTCAAATACCCCATTCACATTTCAAGTGGTCTTTTGACATATAATTATTTTTTTTTTAACTATAAACTCTCAGTTTATTAGGATTAATGTGTTCCATTGAGTTGTTAGACAAGCCAAGAGATGATTTTATACTTGATTAGTTATCTCTTACCTTGTAATGCTGTTAGGATCATTTTACATTGATAGGTATAAGTATCAGCTGAACCATGTAGAAGTACCTCTAGGGTAGTCCTACTTCTGGCCAAAGACCCATGTCCTAGAATACAGTACTATTCAGAATGACCTGTTATGGGTTGAGGACCTGAGTCCAAGGGTACCTATCAGAAGTACCTCCGGTGGTACTCTAATTGAAGTCCTGTGTATCAGGTTAAATTCTAGGAGTACCCATGAACAGTATATGTACCTCTGACTGAGGACCTGTGTCACAGGGGTCATCCAGAAGTGCCTCATGGGGTACTTGTACCTTTGGATGTGGACCTGTGTCCTATGATACCTTTATAAGTTCCCCTTTCTGCATAAATGTACCTGAGGCTGAGAACCCAACATTCTACCAGAAGTACTTCTGAAAAGTACTCCTAGACTGGACACAGGACCTCAGCCAGAAGTGGCTGAGGTCCTCTGTTCAGGAATACTTTTCAGAAGTACCTCCTGAGGAATATACACCTTTGACTGAAGAAGACCCTTGATAGTTTTATAATATAGGATAAGCAGAAGCATCTCCTGGGGGTTGTGTACCTCTGGCAGAGGACATTTTTTTCATAGTACACAGAGTTCTCAGTAACACTGAACAGCACTGTTGGCTTGATAGCACAATGTTTGACCATTATCTCTTAATTTCTGCCAGTAGTGATTTTATACTAGGATCCCTTTCGATGTTAGATACTCACAGGCATTTTAGTACCCGAAAGTAGTCTGCAGTTAATGTCAGCACTTTTCGTATAGCTAAACTATTGAAGTGAGGTTCGGATAATGAGATGAATCCACTAAGGACTGTGCTGTTTAATGCTTTTCTCTTGAAAAATAAAATGACTATGATGAGTGTAATGAAAAAGGTCCAAGCCTTCGTGAAGCAGTCATGACTACCCCTAGGGGTGCAGAGAAGTTCAGTTTTGTTTTTTAAATGTACGTTTTTGCACCTATTTACATCCCTGGCCACCTCCCCAATTTCTCACAGTCTAGTGCTGCCCCATCCATTTTGGAATTGTTTGTCCTTAGAATGTCCCTGATAATAAAACTGAGCTGAACCCTTAAATCCATACTTCTTTTTACAGCAGCCAGAGGTTTTTTTCGGACTTTTGTGAGATGAAATAAGTGCAGGCCCTAAATGAGTTAGACTGCAGTGTAGCTTGAATTATTAAATTATTATTTTCCGTTATGAAATGCTGACATCTTACGCAGCACTGTACATTAAATTAGGGGAGAAGATCATAAAAATGTAACAAACTCTGGCAAAGACGTGAGGGGGGGGGGGGGGTTAATGACTTTCTCAAAAGAGCTTACATTCTAATAAGGTGAGGAAACGACAGGTTGAGGAGGATGGCAGTAGATTGGTCACAGGCTATATATAGATCAGACAGGACATTGTATAGGTCGGTTTTGAAGAGGTAGAGTTTCATAATGGGGCATGTTGGGCGTTATACGATCACATAACAAGAACAGGAGCAAAAGCCCTCAAATATAGGTTTAAAAGCTAATTGATTATTATTGAATCTGTATGCCCTAAACTGCTTACTGCATATTAGAATAACCTCTCTGTTCCTCTTGAGTACCAGTTATTAAAAGTCTATACATTTTTCTAAAACACCCCTTACATTTTTGAAAGCTTCCATAAGAGAGTTTGCTACAAAGAAAATTACAAAAAATGTTTTTGTTTTTTGGGGGTGAGTTTACTATAGCTTGAGCTACCTCATAACTGAGGTGTCCCATGAGGTACCTTTACCAAAAGTACTGAAAGTGAAGGTTAGGTCATCTTGGATAAGGTCTGCTTAGATAATACCACCTTCAGGTTCATTAATGATGGTAGACGTTAGGGAACAACAGCAAGATCTCATCCCCCTACCTCTACCCAGAGTTACAGAGTACCCAGCAAGGTCACGGTGAACCAGAACGCACAGTAGAGCACAACTACCTATAGAACCTCACTGGCAGCATCGCAAGTGATTTCCATTGACACTGTTGCTGAAATCTGAGACAACTTGCTTGCCAATACTTTTTTGTATAGCTAGCTAAGACAATATAGAATTTTCTTTTTGGCACTTACACACAATTGACATGCTTATATGAATCAGTTTACGTTACTAAGTAATAAAGCAGAAATAGGGAGACCTAATGGTATAGTCCGTTATTTATTTAATTTTAAATTGACATTTCCAAAGACAAGGCAAAACATTTTTTAGGGACAAATCTTTAAAGTGCTGGAAACTTCTTTGTAACTGTGCTAACCTCAGATAATATTATATGTCTATTGTCTATTGCCTTTTGGTGTTTTTTGAATGTAACTTTTTTTTTTTTTTTTACTAAACTGGTTATGTAAATGAAAAAAAAAAGTGAATGTTTATGTCCTTCCAACAGAACTTAATGTATTTCCTTTAAAGTCAATCTGCCACCCACAAAATCAAGACCACATCACTTGTAAATCAAGTTCAGACACTGCATAAATCACTTTTACTTTTTACATTCTTTGCACTGTTGCCCACTAACCAGCGGTGGAAAATCTGTGGTTTTAGCTAACTTTTTCAATGAGTTTCAGACAAATCGCAAAAATCAGCTGATCAGATGCATAGAAGCTGCGCACTAAGAGACCTTTATGGTTTCTGGTGGCTTCTGAGAATTATTCAGCATAGTTTTATCTAGGCTGAATTTATTAGTAAATTGTAGCATTACATTGGGTAAAATAATATCACTATTTTATATAATTGGGTAACTACTGCATACCCACTTTTTTTCATAAGTGGCAGATTCCCTTTAAGTAGCCTCTATTTCATAATTCCAGACTAATAGTTTGCCACCTGCTTCATTGGAAAAGTGAAGTCTATTGTAAATCTTTCCTTCTTGACCTTAAATTGCTCTGACAATGCGAGGTTTTAAAGTTGTGACTCTGCAATTATCCCCTCTGCCAATCGCATTGTGTAATCTCCATAATAATTCTGCATAGCAGGATCAAGTCATGTAACTTGCTGGGTGGAATGTATGCCCTATAGCATTTATTTCAAGCTAATTTTTTTAAACTGAGAAGTTACTTTACAAGGTGTGCAATTGATATTACAATTTCTAAACATACCTTTGTAGGGTCCTGTAAAACGTTGTACCCACTATGCAATTTGTGATCGTTTCAGCTAAATGAACGATACTCCTGATCCAAATAGTAATCATGTAGAATCCATCAATGTACCCCATTGCTGTTATTTATACCGATAGAATTTTCTCAGAAATTGGTCAAAAACAGATACAGTTTATCAATTTGTTTGGGTTGATGTGGAAGAGATGATGCATGGCTGGATAGAGTACAGGTTAAGGGCTCTGCCTTTGACATGGGAGACCAGGGTTCGAATCCTGGCTAGGGTCAGTACCTATTCAGTAAGGAGTTCAAGGCAAGACTCCCTGAGGGCTCGTTTCCACTATTGCGGTGCAGAATCGCCTGGATTCCACCGCTGATGAAATCGCATGCGGATGCGATTCCGCATGCGTTTTTTGCCGCGAATTCGCATAGGTGAGGGTATATGCGATTTTAACCATGTCACTGCCTGTGTGAATTTACATTGGTACCTATGCGAATTCGCATGCGAATTCGCGGCAAAAAACGCATGGGGAAAACGCATGCGATTTCCCTATTAAATACATTGTGTGCGATTCGCCTGCATTCCACACGCAGGCGAATTCTGCAGGGTGTTCCGTGCAGATTTTCTCTGCACAATAAAACGCTCCCGCAGACGCATAAGTGGAAACAGGCCCATTCACTTATATTGTCTATGCGAATCCGCATACGCAAGACGCATGCGGATTCGCGATAGTGGAAACGGGGCCTAACACTGCAGGGTGGCCTCTTGAGCGCGTCCCAGTGGCTGCAGCTCTTAAGCGCTTTGAGTGCGACAGGAGAAAAGCGCTATACAAATGTTCGGATTATTAAATATATTGATTTTCACCCTCTCAATAGAATTTTCAGGCATGATTGCTTATCAACTGAAATTTTATCAATTGGATTTGAGCGACATAAATTTCCGAACGTAATGAAATAATAAATTAAACAATCGTTATTGCTAAAAATAGAGTCAATTGATGTCATAGTCCTCGGAAATTATTGACAGATGTTGACAAAAATATGAAGTCAGGTTACCGTGTTTAAATTGGAGACTTTTAACCCCAAAATTTATGTTCAGTGTTAGTATAGCAGCTTGTTGTGTTAAGGGTTACCTTTGAAGTGTTCTAAAACATCTTTGCCTACCAGTTAGCTGACAAGGATTCTGTTAGAAGACTTATCTCGTCAATTTTGCTATTTCAGATATAGTTTGAATAAAAACTGTATTTGATTTGGCAGCCGAACAGTTAACCCTGCTTGTCTATGTCTTCCTGCTGCAAGTTTGAAGCCAAGTATTTTAATTTACAGCAAATATCCCCAGAGGGGGCTCTGCATCAACTCAGCAACATAGCAGAGTCGTCCTCTGGGGACAGATGCATTAAAACAAAATATATTTCTGCAGCAAAATAAATTCAAGTCCATTTTATGTTGATGAAACAAATTTCAGGCTTCTGTCCCAACTCTGACCCTTGTTCACACAGATAGCACCAAACATGCAGCTTGCTCAGATGTCTTCCATTTTATAAAAAAAAAATACTCTTATTATGCTCAGTTCCTGTTGTATTGAGCTTGTCAGGACTATGTACGATTCGTTGTGGTCATTATAGTTAGAGAGTCGAGAGAAACAGCATGTCATTTATTCAGCCAGCTTGGCTCCCTGTCCTGATAATCTTTTTTCGATTTATTTTTTAGCAACCTGCTTTATAAAAACAAAAATAAGTACATTTGTTAGCAATAATGTGTAGGAAAAAAATGATTTCAGTTCAATCCAGTCATTTATGGCTCTGTCTTTGATTAATCTATGTGTTATCAAAATCACCGCCTCGGTGTGGCAGTGGTGATAAAACAGCCCCTTTAAATAACCATGATGATGTGAAAACAGGTTAGTTTGCAGGTACTAGTTTTAATTACGATTATTGATAACTTTTTGCAAACAAAAATTACTTTTTTTTAACAAATGTTACTTGTTTCTTTTGAACGCAAAATTTGAACACACTGGAAAATAGTCAGATTGTAATTATCCCAGGATACATACATGTCTAGTAAGCAATTAGATAGCAAAAATTTCATAAATAAACTTTATCTTTATGTGTGTTTTTGAATAATAAATTATTAAAATTCATTTTTTTAGCACCTGTTGAAAAGGTTGCTGTTTATTAATATGCAGATCCATAATTTTAACACCTGTACAATTTTAACAGTATCGACAACATTGTACAACCGGATGTAGAGAGGATCAGTTATGTGTATGTTTTTTTTTTTTTCACACCAGTTCTGCAAGCAAACGTCTCACAATAAATATTCAGCAGAGGGGGTGCTTGTGGGCAGTGGTTGAGTAAGGATATTTTTATTAAGGCCCAGCTACTGTAGCAGTGGCATTCTACTGGCCTATAAAACAAGAAGTCTTTGTACGCAGCCTCAGTGTGCTTGAACACATTGAGGCTGTGTCACAAACATAAACCTATAGTACAGAAATCTAAATATAGATCGCAGCGAGAGCTTCTTGCGTGCCCCTTTTTCAGAATATTGAATCTAGAATTTAAAATATTTTTTGTTAATATTTTATGCAGGGCATAATATTATAATGTGCTTTATAAACTGACTTTATAGCAGAACTTAAACTAAATTTTAATTACGGATTTTCATTTAAACACGAATGTTCACACTCTTTAATTTCCATTTATATTTTTGTTTATATTAAATTTTGTTTTTTTTAAAGAAGGTATTTTTTCAGCATTTTATGCCTGTGTAAGAACACATGTTTGTTTCATTTTATTTCTCAACATGTGTTTCATTTTATTTCTCAAAAAAACACAATTTTTTTTGTTTACAGACACCTTTTAAGTGAGTGCATGCAGTTTTCAAGCTGCTGTATTTAAAAAAAAATAGATTAAGTTTTATCTTGTAGGATAACACTTAGAGTAAAAAGCTGCAAGTGTAAAGAGCTACTTTGACCGTGAGCAGAAACAGGCAAGAGATAGGGGGACAAGCGTCTGTAAAAGGAGAGAAGGAGAGAGAACAAGAGAGAACTTTTGATTGGTTGACTTATCTCAGGAAGTAGTTATGCTAAACTATAGACCTACAATTCTCTAACCGTTTAATGTTTTAACTTTCATCCATGAGAAGTTAAAGTAGAAAACAGAAGGACCATTTGAAGGAGCTGAAGTGCTCTTTGGCTACCACAGTTAAAAAAATATTAATTCTGTGTATCCCATGTACTCAGATGATACGAAATGATCATTTTATTTTTTGTATTTTATTTATATAGCGCCAACATCTACTGTAGCGCTGTCAAATAATCCAAAGCAACTAGTGGGGAGCATAGATACAGAGAACTTCAAATCTCTGTACAATCAGGACATCCAGATACATACTCAGTTGATGTGTGGTTTGAGACAACACTAATACTGGTACACGTTCATATGATAAGTTGCAGCAAAATAAGAAACAGTGGGAGGACATCCCTGCCCTTGCAAGCTTAATTCTGATTTGATCATTAAGCCTCAGGTTGTATGTACTTTAAATTCCCTATCAGGTGTAAGGTGATCATGCGTGGTTAAAATTTTTTAACTTTTAACTAGTGATTTTATAAATTAATCGGATACAATTTTCTGAAACGCTTCATCAGGTGCTTATCAATTATTTTTACAAAATCTATTAAAATCCATCAATTAGAAAAATAATTGATTAAGATCAATTTATTTAAAGAAAACTTTAAGGTAGTGTTCTCTACAATTGGCCATTTCATTGAGTAAGCTAAAAATCAAATGATTTATATCTATTTCCCTAAACCTGGCTGAGTACTAGTAGTGAACACGATTGACTCGAGGGTGCAAGACACTCCTTGTAGGAGAGAAGCCCACATATGTGTTTAGAAAATAGTTTTTAGGTTTTGTTTTTGTTTTTCACTACCTAGTGCCTTAATAAAAGGTGTTTATAAAACTGTATTAACAGAATCCTTTTTTTTCCAAAAGGGGTTTGAAAAATATGCTATATAGCTATTATAGAAGAAGATATATATGAATGTAGGTTTATATATTAAGAATTATTGATATATAATAAATTGATATATAGTACAGAAAAAAAAACAGATTACAAAAAAAGCTTTCTACTAAAAATTCATAATGCCCAATACGATTTATTGAAACCTGTGGGAGTAGTACTACCGATAGTTCTCTGAACTGCAAACATTTACTTTACAAATGGCTCATTTTGAGTTTAAAGTTATATTTTTATTTTTTTTTTACTAATTATAGCTGTTTAGCGCCATCAGAAATACTCAGTCATTTGTAGTGTGTTTATTTTGGCTTTTCTTTAGAAATTATTTGGTAAATTGCAAGTATGTTAATTTGACACACAGACTTTTTACACCACTAATCCAGTGATTAGTTAAAAAAACAATATTTTTTTGTATTTCTCTGCATAATTTAATCTAATAAAGGTGAAACTCGAAAAATTAGAATATTGTGCAAAAGTCTATTTATTTCAGAAATTCAACTTAAAAATGTGAAACTAATATATGAAATAGACTCATTACATGCAAAGCGAGACGTTTCAAGCCTTTGTTTGTTATAATTTGATGATTATGGCTTGCAGGTTATGAAAACCCCAAAATCAAAATCTCAGAGCAGTAAAATATTGTGAAAATGTTCAGTATTCTAGGCTCAACGTGTCAGACTCTGATCAGCTAATTCATCAAAAACACCTGCAAAGGGTTCCTATTTCATATATGGGTTTCACCTTTTAAGTTGAATTTCTGAAATAAATGGACTTTTGCATGAAATTCAAATTTTTCGAGTTTCACCTGTAAAAATATTCCAGTAGCGAGATGATTTAGAAAGTAAATAGAGTTTTGTGTATATTGTTGCTACTAGCCACAGGTAACCTTTCACAACAGCAACTGTTGTTTCCTGTACAGAGATAAGAATCAGTTCAGCCCTTTGTCATGTTATGTTTACCCTAAAGTGTCAGGATTTTAACTATGCTTTATGTGAGTGTCACATTTTTTACCACCTGTTTAGGCAGATTTGTTTTATTTTTTTTGTATTATTCTCGTAAGAAAGAAAGAGATGATACTGATAACGAGTTCATCATTTCAGTCTCAGGTTACTGCCGGTTTTCTTAAGCATTATTTGCTGACTTGTTTTCTTGATAAACTAGAGTGATAATTCTTTCTCGTTGCCAAAGCAAGAGTATAGAATAGGTGTGAAGGGGGTGATAAAACCCAATGTTAGGACTTGTTGATTCTTGACTAAGGCTCGGGTCCTAATCGTGCCGAATCAGCGGGAGTACACAGTGTAGTGTCCGCTCCGATGGTCCGGCTGTAGCCTGGGGCAGATACGTTACCCCCCCCCCATAGGCTATATGGGGGAACACATCCACCTGGCTTTGGATTATCGCGGACTGCACAGAAGGAGGGGATGCATTGCGTTGTAGCATACAAACAACGCAACAAAATATAAGATTTGCAATGACTAGCAAAGAAGCGACTATCCATTGACCAACAGTGTTAATGTCTATGCGTGTGACTTCAGCTGCGCACTGCATGTTCTGCGATATAACCAGGGCTGGTACAGAAATCACCCGACTCCTCAGTTTATGAAACCTCCGACTTCAGGTATCCAAAATTGGACTCCTCAACTCTGATTTCTTAGTCAAATACTCACCAGGGCTGTGGAGTTGGTACAAAAATCATCCGACTCTGACTCCTCAGTTTTTGAAACCACTGACTCTAACTCCGACTCCAGGTACAAAAAATTGCTCCTTCTCGACTCCCACTTTACAGCCCTGGTTATCACAATGGAATCCATTGCATAGAAATGCAGCTGAAAAAGTGTGAACTCTTCATTGATTATGAGTCGCACCATACTATCGTTCGCTAAATAGTGTCAGATACAATGCAATACAATATATCAGTGAGAAAAAAGCAGGGCCGGGCCGAGACTTAGGCGAGAGAGGCTCCAGCCTCAGGGCGCAGTGTAGGTAGGGGCGCACAACTCACTCAGCAATCATTCCCCTATTGTGTTTGAAGCAAAGAGAAATAAGAAAAGGGAATACATGGCAGTGACTTCAAGCCAGATTACTAGAGATTAAGGCGTTGGGGGCACTGGGGCACCTATTAGTCTAATAGCAATCAGTGTGTGACGGCTGGGGTGGGAGGGATGGAGGGGCGCACTTTGGTGTCTCAGCCTCGGGTGCTGGAGGACCTTGTCCCGGCTCTGCCTAAAAGTGCAAGGTGCCAGGGATCAGTTTCTCCACTAAAGTATTCCAAATAAAATGCTTATAGGTACCATGCTGGAACTGAATTCTCTGAACTCCAAGTTTAGTATATTGTGACTGGACAGGACTAATAGTTCACATGCTGAACTTTAGAAACTTTAGACATTTTAAGTGGACAGCGCATTATAGGATTTCCATAAAATAAACCTGTCACAGGAGAAAGAGTACTAATGTGCTTACCGGTCCCTCGGTTTCCTCCCATTGTGGTCCGTTGATCTGCTGAGCCCCTCCAGAAGTTTGCAAACTCACTTTTTCTTCCATGACAGGCTCTCTTTAGCCTCTCCCAAACACTCACAGCTGAAATCTATTCCTTGCATGGATCTTCTTATCCCTGCAAGGGTGTAGATTTCTTAAAGCGGACCTGAACTCAGAACTTCCTCTCTGCTCTAAAAGACAAGCAACAGCATAATAACCTTTACAGAAAAAAACACATACAGTAAATCTGCAGTGTGTCTACTTCCTGCTTTCATGGAAGTAGACATATTGTTAAAATTCTGTGTTGTAAAGAAAAGGCTCATAGATCTGACAATTTTGGACTAGTCCATCTCCTCATGAGGGATTCTCAGCATCTCCTTCATTTTTTACAAAAGCCATCACTGGAAAGGATCTATACAAAGATGCCAGCAGTCTTGCCTCCCCGTTTGCACATTATATTGGCAGTTGGACTAAGGAACTGCTGCTCAGTAAGTGCTTTTGTAAATAAAGAAATACCAGAGAATCCCCCACAAGGAGATCAAATAGTTCAAACCCTGTCAGATTGGTTGAATTTTTTTTTTTTTTTTTTTTATTGTAGTGACAGCGTCAAAGGAAAACACAATTTATGGTGTGTTTTGCACTGGGGGGAATCTACATTTTTTTCTGTATGAATTTTACATTTTACAATTTTTCAGGATATCTGACCTTTAATAGGCTTGTCTCAGGTTTTTTAAACCGGTGACTGTGTCAAATCCAGTTACTATGTCCACTGGTATTGCTCACAACTGCCCTTTGGAAGCGCCCAAATACTGTACAGTAAGTAGGAAGTGGAAAGAAAGTCCCTTTGGGCCTCAGAGTCTGTTGAGGTTATGATTTTTTTGTTGTTAGCATTTATTAGATTGTTTTGGTTTTCAGAATAACTTACCCTTTTTCTTGGGAAACCACCCTAATCTTTCAAGCGTTTTGTTTCGTATTCCACAGAATGGCTCTGAGTGAAGCGAGTGAGGCCTGTACAGATTGCTTGTGGCCAGGATCAGTCAGTAAGATGTATTTCTTATACGGAGTGCCCCCAGTAGACCACCAGGGAGCAAAGAAGGGCTGCAGCAAGCACTTTCTCAATGTAAATATATATAGGGGTTTAAGGGAACTTCAGGAAATTGTGGTCACATTTAAATGTTATTCCGAAAGAGGAAAACTTTCAAATAATTGCAGAGCAGTGCAGAAGAGTGGAACGTAGCACTGAAGGATCAAGTGTGTGGATACATAAAGTATATATGCCTTCACGTGTGCTTGGAGCTGATACTGGCCTACATGGACTTGGTGGACCAGAGACGGGTGTCAGCGTTTACTCACCAGTCCTCCGAAATTTTCTGATGCCTCTTTGAAGCCTAATTAAAGTACCCCTAAACTAGGGGCTAAACAGTGACTGGATTACCTGTTTAGAAATGTAGTGGAAAAATACTAAAAATGCAGTGCTCAGCTTTGTGTAACATATTTTATTTGCCAACAGAGAAACCGTACTTTCCTACAGAGCAGGAGGTTCCCCACCCCAAAAGCATGAATCGGGGGAACCCCTGAGCCTATTGGCTAATCCCTGCAGTGAAGAACAGTCCCACATACACCATACACACAAGCCGGCGTCACACTCACAATGCGTTAAGCCCAACGCTCAAGATGTTTATAATGCCAATTTTCTGTATGCGCATAGTGCATACCGTGGATCTCACCACTTCTAGTCGGATGCTGCCAGCAGAGAGTGTGTGTCCACCTAGGGGGTCCTGGTAATCCAGGTATAGTAGGATAAGTGCTTTGGGACACGCTAAGGTCCTCCACATACACGGAGCTCCATGTTTCAACCACATGGGAAGTGAGGTCTAGCAGGTTCCACCTCCTCCCCGCCTACATGTTTCAATCACCTGGTCTTTGTCAAGACGTCAGGAAGTGTTTAGAAATGTCCTGGCGCTGCTCGTTGTCCTCTGGGTTCCCTTGGTTCCCAGTCCCCTTTTAATTTCATATTTGAATAAATCCTCCAGTTGAATATGAAAACCAGGAAGCTTCTCCTAGCAACAGCATGCGAATCGGAACTGCACAGGTGCAAGTTCCAAACTGCAAGAGCGCAGGGGAAGCAGAGAAAGTAGTTGACTATTTCTAGTAGGAACATTACATTATGACTGTAGTAAGGTTAATAAGTTATGGGCTCCTCTGAGGGACAGATAGTGACAGGGAATGATGAGTATACTCTGTAAGCACTCTATAAATGCTTAATAATAGTAATTATACAAAGGAATACATGTGTATGAGTGATAACCTCACACCTCCACACTGCACGGTTTGTACCTCCAGGCAAGTTTGTGGTTATTGAATGAGGCTGTCATCAGTTACTACATGATTACATGAAGTGTGGAATTACTGTATAAAGAGCTGTTGTGCCGGGGTAAAAGAGAACTTTGTCAAATACCCTTGGATTGGATAATAAAGAACAATAACTGCTCAATTCCACCAGCCTACAATGGGTGTGTCTGAGACCAGGCTTGAGAGGCTTAGTGAGGCTTAGCAGCTCTGCCAGAAAAGAGTAGTCCCCTGGTATGAGCTTTAGCACTCAGTGGCATATCTAGAGGGGTGTAAGCATGGCTCGTGCCATGGGCGCCATGCCCCCTCATCCTTTCTGCTGCACCAACATACTGGGGGATGCCACTCACTACCTACTGTACATGGGGGGGGGGGGGGTATTTATACTGGGGGACACCAGGCTCTTATTACCTTTACTGGGAGGACACCTCTCACCACCTACACTGGGGGGGGGGGGGGGGGCATCTCTTACTACCCTAACTACATGGGGGGGCTACTTATACTAGGAAATATCTCTTACCACCTATACTGGGGGTGGGGGGGGGGGGGAGAGGCAGGACACAATTATCCTGGGAGACAGAAGTCACTACCTATACTGATGGGGGGGGGGGGCACTTATACTGGAGGCACCTTACTACCTATACACCTATACTGAGAGGATACCTCCCTATATATATACCCCCCTACTATACGGGAGGTACTTATACTGTACCTTCCGTATACCAATACCTACCAGTACCTATACTGGTGGGCTACTTATACTGGGGGCGGGACACCTTTCACTCCCTATGCTAAAGGGGCTATTTACACTGGGAAGACACTTCTAACTACCTATACTGGGAGGGCAACCTAAACTGGGTGGCTACCTATACTGGGTGGACTGCCTCTGGCTACCTATACTTGGGTACTACCTCTGGTTACTTACAGTATACTAGGAGGCTAACTCTGGTGACTTATAC
Source organism: Hyperolius riggenbachi (assembly GCF_040937935.1). NCBI lineage: Eukaryota > Metazoa > Chordata > Amphibia > Anura > Hyperoliidae > Hyperolius > Hyperolius riggenbachi. Next base: position 68,215,212 of record NC_090649.1, read on the forward strand.
TGGGGGGGGGGGGCAATTTTAATGTTTGCCATAGGGGCTAGATTACCCAGATACATGCACTACAGTCAGTGCTCTGGTGTATAAAGCCACATCTGCCCTTATGATACATATCTTTGTAGTTCTGATAGCATCTACTGTATATCAGAAAGCTAAATAATACTCATATCTGTTGTTCAGCTTTCATTATTGGTTCATGTCTGCAGTTGAATCTTGGTACAATGCAGACGAGCAGGAGGAGAACATATCGCAGGTCATTTATAAAAAGTAGTATAAAGACTAGCAGAATCCTGGCCATTCGCATCCAATTAAGTTCCATCTATCATTTTTTATTGAAAGTAACGTAATTTAATCAAATATATGATCATCTGAGGACCATATGAGTTTTCCTTTCTTTTTCCCCTCCCTTCACAGGGAAGAATTTGGGCATTAGGCAAAGGTTGGGGGTTCACATCAATGGTGTAACTTCATTCAGAGCAGGATCATCCACCAGGCAAGCTAGGCAGGTGCCTGGGGCCTAGTGGGTGTCAAGGGGCCCACCAACCACCTTCTCTGACCTCTCTCCACTTCTGCTTACCAAAAGGACCACAAGGAGGGGGAAGGGTACAGTATTTTCCTCAAATGTGATCATTCGATCAGATATGCAGCATCGTAAGTTATCAGAAGGTAACGATCGGCCATTCGTATAAACAGGTCACTTAGGGAACTATCTCTCTTCAGATACGATCATAAAATCCAACATTCCAGTCGACAACATTCTGTATTCTAATTGACCATAGCATTGTCTCACAACGATTTTCTCCACATATTGCGTGATTTTCTGAACATTGTGATTGTAAAAATCTGATTGAATAACTGTATCTGAGGGAAATATTGTACCGTTTATGGGCACCTGTAGGACCACTGTGGATTATCTGTGCATTTATGCGGGTTAACCAGGCTTAAATAATGTTTGCCATTAATCCTAATATTATGGGGAGCTGAAGTGACTGGGCCCTTTTATTTCCCAACGAGTGAGAACTGAGTGGCAGTGGTCATTTAAACTCGACCTGATCTCTTGCACAGGCACAAGGAAAACAGAGAGAAATACACCCTATGGGCTCGATTCACAAAGCGGTGATAACCCAGTTAAAGACTTTAGGCGTGATAACCATTTTATTGTGCCTAAACTCAGTTTAGGCATGATAAGTTCAGGCATGATAAGTTTAGGCGTGATACGTTTAGGCGTGATACGTTTAGGCGTGATAAGTTTAGATAAGTTTAGATCGCAAAGTCCAGCGCGCAAAGCAGCGCCATTAAACTCTATGCGACGTTTCGGGCACCAGACTTTGCTAGTGCAAAACTTTTGATCAGCTGTGCATTGCGGTGCAAACCCAGTTGGTGCTATAGTTATCACGCCTAAACTTATCACACCTAAACATATCACGCCTAAACTTATCACGCCTAAACTTATCACGCCTAAACGTATCACGCCTAAACGTATCACGCCTAAACTTATCACGCCTAAACTTATCACTCCTAAACTTATCACGCCTAAACTTATCACGCCTAAACTTATCACGCCTAAACTTATCACACCTAAACTTATCACGCCTAAACTTATCATGCCTAAACTGAGTTTAGGTGTGATAAGGGGCTTTTCACCAGCGTGCCAACAGTTTGCACTGCTTTGTGAATCAAGACCTATGTGTTTTTGCAGAGAAGAGGCTGTCTAATTCCTCCTCATCTTCAAGTAATCACAAGTGTAATCTGATCTCTCAGCTGTGTCAGCACAGAAATCTGGCAATCCTCAGCAGACACAGCCAATATGAAAACACAGGATGTTAACCCTTTCTGCTTTAGTGAAAACAGGAAGTAGACACAGAGCTGATTTATTGCAGGAGTTTTGTAAGCTGTAAAAAAAGAAATGTCTTGCTTTAAAGGTTATTATGCTGTTGCTTATCTTTTAGAGCAGAGAGGAAGTTCTGAGTTCAGGTCTGATTTAACTTGTGCTGAGGACTTGTTTATTTGTAGCCACTTTCAAACAATCTCTATTGATGAGTGATGGAGAGAGAAGCACCCACATGCCACATTGCGGGTAATTCCCCCTCTGTGGGGTGTCCCCGCTTTCGGTGTCGGTTACAGATGGCGAGGCCCAGATCATGTGTTGTTGTTGTGTGGGTGTGAAAGAGTTCTCAGCAGAAGGGGACAAGTGTCAGGGCTGTCCCAACTCTCCTTATAGAGGTCATGTGTCTGGCTAAAGAGCCGAAAGATGGCCACACCATACAATGTTTTAAATATCTGTTCAATTCAAGAATAGCAATCCATTTTTTCTGACTGATTTGTAACAATTCAAAAATCTGACCAATGTACCACACACCTATGTTTAATTTTTACCCAATCATGAATAGAATAATTGAAAGTTCAGAAAAAAAAATTGATTGGAACTGTACATCAAGTAATTGACAACTCATCACACACCATACAATTCTTGATAAAGTTGAGGTGGCCATACACTGGTCGATTTGCCATCAGATTCGACCAACAGATAGATCCCTCTCTGATCGTATGTATGGCTGCCTTTACTGCAAACAGATTGTGAATCGATTTCAGCATGAAACCGATCAATCTGTGGAGCTGCCGCCGCCTGCCCACCAGCTATACATTACCTGATCTGGCCGGCGCGACTCCCCCGGTCTCCGCTGTCTCTTCTCCGCGCTGGTCTCCGGTCCGGCTGGCTTGCTTCACTGAACTTCCTGTCCAGGGGAAGTTTAAACAGTAGAGGGCGGGACAGGAAGTTCAGTGAAGCTGCAGCCCTGGAGCCCGGAGCAGAGAAGAGACAGCGGAGACCGGGGGAGTCGTGCCGGCCGGAAGAGGTAATGTATCTCCACTGTATTGCGTCGGTCGTCGGGTATTCGAAAGCCACTATCAACGCACTCCTGACTCGCCGCCGATCGAGAAAAATCTTCCGCACAGACGGATCGATGGGAAGCGACGGGAACGATTGATTTCGGATGGAAATCGATCATTTTGTCAGCGTTTGCGTGACGATTTCATAGCCGATTCGATCACATTGATCGAATCTGCTGTATATCGGCGGGAAAATCGTTAGGTGTATGGGCCCCTAAAGTCTGAAATTTCCAACATGTCCAATCTCCAAAAATCGAAATACGATCGGATTTATCAATCGAAAACAAAGAAAAGCTCTTGATTTTTTGGGACAACTGATTGTAATTAGCGAATTAGCGAAAAATTGGATCTTTTAATTGTATGGTGTGTGTGGTCACCTTAATAGTACAGGACACGTGCTTATGGCAGCCAACCTGACAGCTTTAGGGTTGCGTCACCTACAAAATACCCCCCTAAGATGGGGACAGTAGGGATCCCCCATACCTAGCTAAATAGTGGCACCCCGAGATAAGCGATATGTTGCCTACAGGATGGTGGAGAAGGCTCCCGTGGTGTGAAAGTATTGTGTATCTTATTGCAGAGTAATATTGTACAAATAAAGGGTAAAGTATGGCCCTACCTTAAAAAGTAGTCCATCCACACTAGGTAATAAAAAGATAAATACTTTATTTAGCACTTTTAAAAGACAACACGTTTCGCGGATACAAACCGCTTCCTCAGGTCGAGTGTTGTGCCTTTAAAAACATAAGTAAGGCACTTAGGACATAGCATGAGCTCTACTTCGTTTAAAGAGACACTGAAGCGAAAAAAAATGATGATATTATGATTTGTATGTGTAATACAGCTAAGAAAAAAAACATTAAGATCAGATACATCAGTCTAATTGTTTCCAGTACAAGAAGAGTTGAGAAACTCCAGTTGTTATCTCTATGCAAAAAAGCTATTAAGGTAGCCATACACTGGCTCGATTCCCGGCCGTTTCGACAGCAGATTCGATCCTGGGATCGAATCTGCTGCCAATCGTTCGCGGTAAACGCAGCCGCCGATCCGATTCCCTCCCGGAATCGGATCGGTCCGTCGATCGCGCCGTGCGGGAAATTACCCTCAATCGCCCGCCGGTAAAGTGCGCGTCGCTAGCGGCGGCCGATCCGATCAGGTATACATTACCTGAGACTGGCTCCCGGGCGTCTTCTCCGTGCTGCACGGCTCTGTTCCGGCTCCATCCATCCCGGCGCTTCCTGTGTCACTGCAGTGACCAGGAAGTTCTAATAGAGGGCGCTCTATTTGAACTTCCTGGTCACGGAGTAACACAGGAAGCGCCGTAATGGATCCGGAACAGAGCCGTGCAATGCGGAGAAGAGGACCCGGAGCCAGCATCAGGTAATGTATACGGGGGAGGGGGGGGGGACAGGCGGCAGGAGCAGCTCAGCAGATGGTGAATCGGTTTCAGGCTGAAATCGATTCACAATCTGTTTGCAGTAAAGGCAGCCATACGATCCCTCTCTGATCAGATTCGATCAGATAGGGATCTGTCAGCTGGTCGATCTAATGGCACATCGACCAGTGTATGGCTACCTTTAAGCTCTCCGACTAACTTAGTCGTGGAGAGGGCTGTTATCTGACTTTTATTATCTCAACTGTAATTGAAGTGTTTACTTTTCCTCTGCTAGAGGAGAGGTCATTATTTCACAGACTGCTCTGAAAGACTCATTTTGAATGCTGAGTGTTGTGTAATCTGCACATATTATAAAGTGATGCAATGTTAGAAAAAACACTACATACCTGAAAATAAAAATATGAGAATACTTTCTTTGCTGCTAATCTTCTAGTAATTATTCATAGTACACAACCAATTCACTATATCATATATTTTTTTTCGCTTCAGTGTCTCTTTAAATTAAAAAAAACAATAAGGTATATAGCACAGAAAAATATATATGGCCTTAACATTACATATATAGAGATGTTGCAATAAGTGAAGCATAAGATAGGTTTTGGCAAAATTAAGGTGGCCACTCAGGGCTTGTTTCCACTGTTGCGACGCGATTTCGCCGGCATTCCGATGCTTGTAAAAACGCATGCGGATGCGTTTCCGCATGCGTTTTTACCCGCGATTTCGCATGGCAGGGTGCCATGCGAAATTAACCATGACACTGCCAGGGCAAAATAAAATTGAAAAAGGTGCGAAATCGCGGGTAAAAACGCATGTAACAAACGCATGCGTTTTTACTATTAAATACATTAGCGGCGATTCGCATGCATTCCACTCGCAGGCGAATTCGTTGGCTCTTTTGTGCGTTTTTTTACCGCTGAAAAAAACGCACCTCAACAACACTACAGTGGAAACAGGCCCATCCACTTGCATTACATGTGCGAATCTGCATGCGTTGGACGCATGCAGATTCGCGATAGTGGAAACGAGCCCTAACTGTCCAATTTCTAGGGAAAAATCGTTCGAGCGATCAGAAATTCTGATCCGATTGGTTGTAAATAATCTTTATTGATGGGTACAACCGATTAAAAATGATTATAAAAACAGTCGACCGATTTAATTTTGGTCAAACCAAAATTTGGATTTTCTTTTTGGTTGTGATAGGAAGCAAAGATTGGTTCGTTGATGGTGTAATGAACAATTTTTCTTCTGATCAGTTTTTTTAATCGCTCGAACGATTCTTTGCTAGAAATTGGACCGTTAGTGGTGAGATCTCCCTTCAATCGTGGGCACCACTAGTTAATTACTACTACTGAGGGTACCTCTGGCTACCCAATGCTAAGAGACACCTGTACCTATGATGCATAGAGAAGTAAGGGAGGAGTGACAGCTGGACAGCCAGCACACTTGTGGTGCGGTTCGGCGGGTGTTTGTAGGTTCATGGAGGGCGGAGTTTAGGGTGCCAGGACATCTGTGCCTACAGGCTCCTGTGATGTAAATCCAGACCTGCATATAACAAACCCTTTCAATAATGGCTTTGAGTTTTGTACACTTTATAAACATTGCAGTGTTAGGGCTTGTGCACACTATGAGCATTTTGAGCTTTTTTTTAAATTGATAGCATTTTTAAAAGCGCTCAAAAAGCGTATGTGTAATTAAATCCAGTGTGAGTGTTGTCACATGAGCGATGAGCTTTCTTTGCAAACGCACCATTTTCCGAACGTTTGTGCTTCAGTGCAGGTTATAGGAAAATCGCAAATCACTTTAAAAACACTTGGAACAGCGATTTTGTGAGTGTTTTTTCAAGCAAGATTGCTTTAAAAGACGTTCAGTTCCAAGTCAAAGAGCGCACTTCCTGTTTGCACACAGAAAATCGCGAAACAAAAACGCTTACAAAATCGCTTGCAAAAAACGCGAATCACACAAAAAACGCAGGTAATTGTTAAAAAGAAAAAACTAACAAAAAAGCTTAGTACTTGCAATTGCAATTTGTAGTGTGAACTAGGCCTTTATGTATAACCTGTGTCTTTACAGGTCAGAATATTGTCCTGTAAATACAATCAGAGTTGCAATAACCAACACAGCAGTGTCCATTTAGGTGTTAAAATTACCATGCACCCCTTTCTTAATGGACCTAGCAGTTGGCTATAAGAATTCCGTAAAGTACAATGGCCTCAATTCACTAAGCTTATCTCCTGTCTTTAATAACGTTTCTAGAGTTGTTACCATGGTGATAAGGCATGTGGTATTCAGGAAACATTTTACCTCAGGCAAACCTAAAGTTACCTCTTCTGTCTTTACGTTAACTCTCCAATCCTTAAAATAACTCCAGAGTTAAAGGCAGGCTGTTAATTAACTGCATGTGAAAATAACTACAGAGGAGGTAAATTAACTACAGAGGAGGTAAATTAACTACAGAGGAGGTAACTTAAGGAATGAAGAGATAAGATAACTCTCTCACTGTGTGAGGTAAGTTTTCTCTTGCCTTATTATCTCCAGCATGATCTTAGTGAATTGAGGCCAATGTGCTAAGACTAGCTCTGTGGTGGCCCCTCCTACAGTTTTCACCCCGGACATCTGCCCTCGCAGCCTATGCCTAAAAGCGGCCCTGCTGGGTAATCTCACAAATGTGTCATAATTGTTTATAAACACATTTGATGGAAATACTAGTATATAAACATAATTATATTTTTTACGGCTGCCGATTTGGTTGAATGACATCAGACTTCTGCGTAACGTCTTTCTCATACGTTCCCTAACCCTTACCTGGCATGGATGTTATACAGTCCATTTGGCTTTAATAATAATAAATAATACAAGCCTGCACATTTAAAGGACAGCAGGGATCTTTTTAACTAATGAGCTGAGGTCACCTGGAGTTAACGAACAATAAAATTAATAACAAAATATAATTTGAAAACTAGACTCAATTTGCTTGGCAGAGGCCCTGCTTAGTGTTTCTGTAGCAGCTTGGATTTGGCATTAACGATGAGTTTTATTCAGATATATGGCTTAACATATGGGAGATTTTAAAGCCTTTGCACATTTATATGCAACTATTTCAGTTATTTTCTGCCAGGCCCGAGATTCATTTGTATAAGTTACGAATATTTTTAGCATTGTTAAAACGTACGAGTGTATTCTATTAAGGGATTGGGGTTTAACTGTTCAGAGTTCAGTCGTAAAAACAGCAACGCAGAAATATGGATTATTATTATTATTTATTGGATTTATACAGTGCCAACATATTACGCAGCGCTGTATAATACATACGATTATGGACAATGATAACAGGGGTGAGCGACAGCACAATACAGGTAATAAGCAATAAGATACAACAACATAATACAGGTAATAAGCAATAAGATACACAACACAATACAGGTAATAAGCAATAAGATACACAACACAGTACAGGTAATAAGCAATAAGATACACAACACAGTACAGGTAATAAGCAATAAGATACACAACACAGTACAGGTAATAAGCAATAAGTTACAACAACACAGTACAGGTAATAGGCAATAAGATACAACACAGTACAGGTAATAAGCAATAAGATACTACAACAACACAGTACAGGTAATAGGCAATAAGATACAACACAGTACAGGTAATAAGCAATAAGATACAACAACACAGTACAGGTAATAGGCAATAAGATACAACACAGTACAGGTAATAAGCAATAAGATACAACAACACAGTACAGGTAATAGGCAATAAGATACAACAACATAATACAGGTAATAGGCAATAAGATACAACACAGTACAGGTAATAAGCAATAAGATACAACAACACAGTACAGGTAATAGGCAATAAGATACAACACAGTACAGGTAATAAGCAATAAGATACTACAACAACACAGTACAGGTAATAGGCAATAAGATACAACACAGTACAGGTAATAAGCAATAAGATACAACAACACAGTACAGGTAATAGGCAATAAGATACAACACAGTACAGGTAATAAGCAATAAGATACTACAACACAGTACAGGTAATAGGCAATAAGATACAACACAGTACAGGTAATAAGCAATAAGATACAACAACACAGTACAGGTAATAAGCAATAAGATACTACAACAACACAGTACAGGTAATAGGCAATAAGATACAACACAGTACAGGTAATAGGCAATAAGATACAACAACATAATACAGGTAATAATCAATAAGATACACAACACAGTACAGGTAATAAGCAATAAGATACACAACACAGTACAGGTAATAAGCAATAAGATACACAACACAGTACAGGTAATAAGCAATGAGATACAACAACATAATACAGGTAATAAGCAATAAGATACACAACACAGTACAGGTAATAGGCAATAAGATACAAAAACATAATACAGGTAATAAGCAATAAGATACAACACAGTACAGGTAATAAGCAATAAGATACAACAACACAGTACAGGTAATAGGCAATAAGATACAACACAGTACAGGTAATAAGCAATAAGATACTACAACAACACAGTACAGGTAATAGGCAATAAGATACAACACAGTACAGGTAATAAGCAATAAGATACAACAACACAGTACAGGTAATAGGCAATAAGATACAACACAGTACAGGTAATAAGCAATAAGATACTACAACACAGTACAGGTAATAGGCAATAAGATACAACACAGTACAGGTAATAAGCAATAAGATACAACAACACAGTACAGGTAATAAGCAATAAGATACTACAACAACACAGTACAGGTAATAGGCAATAAGATACAACACAGTACAGGTAATAGGCAATAAGATACAACAACATAATACAGGTAATAATCAATAAGATACACAACATAATACAGGTAATAATCAATAAGATACACAACACAGTACAGGTAATAAGCAATAAGATACACAACACAGTACAGGTAATAAGCAATAAGATACACAACACAGTACAGGTAATAAGCAATAAGATACAACAACATAATACAGGTAATAAGCAATAAGATACACAACACAGTACAGGTAATAGGCAATAAGATACAAAAACATAATACAGGTAATAAGCAATAAGATACAACAACATAATACAGGTAATAAGCAATAAGATACACAACACGGTACAGGTAATAAGCAATAAGATACACAACACAGTACAGGTAATAAGCAATAAGATACAACAACATAATACAGGTAATAAGCAATAAGATACACAACACGGTACAGGTAATAAGCAATAAGATACACAACACAGTACAGGTAATAAGCAATAAGATACACAACACAGTACAGGTAATAAGCAATAAGATACACAACACAGTACAGGTAATAGGCAATAAGATACACAACACAGTACAGGTAATAGGCAATAAGATACAACAACATAATACAGGTAATAAGCAATAAGATACACAACACAGTACAGGTAATAAGCAATAAGATACAACACAATACAGGTAATAAGCAATAAGATACAACAACACAATCCAGGTAATAAGCAATACAATACGACAGCGCACATTATAGGTAATAGGCAATAAGATACACAACACAACACAGGCAATTAGTAATATGATACACAACACAATACAGTTAATCTCTTTATATAATATCCCTGTGTCTCTGCGTCCGCTATATCCCTGTGTCCGTTGCTTTTTTGCACTGCGCATGTGCAGGGAGGGACACAGAGACACTGAGGAAAGCTAGGGAGGACAGGGCCAGAAGGAGCGAGCGTGTGTGCGTCCGCGCGTCACGGCCGCGCACACGGATTGGTGACAGACCTAGCCCATTTTTAAACGGGCTAAGGTCACTAATGATCAATAAGGTACACAACACAGTACAGGTAATAAGCAATAAGGTGCACAACACAGTACAGGTAATAGGCAATACGATACAACACAGTACAGGTAGTAGGCAATAAGATACACAACACAGTACAGGTAATAAGCAATGAGATAAACAACACAGTACAGGTAATAAGCAATAATATACTGTACATAACACAATACAGGAAAGTAGTACAATGCCAGATCATACACTGGAATGGTAGTCCCAATAATACAAATTCACATTATTCTGGGTAGAGTGCACAATCAAGTATGATATATAAGGAGAGAAGATCCTGCCAATAGCTTACAATCTAGGGGCAGGGGGTGGTGACATGAAAGGAGGGGGGCTGCATCAAGAGGTTTTCGGCAGAGAGAGTGAGAGCAGCGTTGAGGTGGGGTAGGCCTCCTTGAAGAAGTGAGTTTTGTTTGAAGGTGTTGAAGGAGGGGGAAAGCCTGATGGGCAGTGGGAGAGTTCCACAGGATGGGGGCAGCTCTAGTGAAGTCCTGTAGTCGAGCATGGAAGTGCAAGATGCATTGGGTGGTTAGGAGTAGGATGGAGTTGGAGGAGCGAAGTGGGTGGCCAGGTGTGTATCTGCTGATAATGTCGGAATGGTGTGAGGAGTAGATCAAACTGGCTGCTGTGTTCATGTAGGATTGTAGGCGGGTGATGCAGTTCTGAGTGAGGCCTGACAGGAGGGTGTTGCAGTAGTCCAGGCGGGAGATGATGAGGGCATGGACAAGGGGTTTAGCAGTGTCAGGGGTCAGGAACGGGCAGATCTTTGAGATGTTGTGTAAATGGAGATTACAGGCCATAGCAATAGTTTTGATGTGGGGGGTGAAGAAGAGGGCTGAGTCCAGGGTGACACCCAGGCAGCGGGCTTGTGTGGTTGGGCAGATGATTGTACCGTTGCGTTGACAGTGACATAGATATCCATGGGGGGGGGGTGAGACTGCATGGGGTGGGAAGATTAGGAGTTCTGTTTTATCAAGGTTTAACTTTAGGAAACTATTGATTAGGGTTGGTGTGTAGCAGAAGCAATAGTCGATTACGTGATCAGTTTAATGAAGTGATAGATTTTACTGTGATCCCCAACAAATCACAGCCTTAAGGTTCCCATGCATTACTCGATTTTCCTGGACGATTATTTTGATTGGATTGAAGGAGAATCGATTTAGGCTATTTCATGTGAAGATTAGGGATTAGTGATGTTCCTCATTGCAACTCCATATATCGTGTCTAGAAAGTTGCTGAATATAGTTCTAGAACTTTACTGACTTTTTAGGAAAATGTTCCTTTTCGTGCCCTTTATAAAGAGGCATTGCATTAACTCCTGGCATTGTATGGTGCAGGTGGTGGCCCTGGGAGAAGTACCGGATGGCTCTGTGGTTACTGTGATGGCCGGCAACGATGAGAATTACTCCGCAGAACTCAGGAATGCATCTGCCGTCATGAAGAATCAAGTGGCGAGGTTTAACGACTTGAGATTTGTGGGCAGAAGTGGAAGAGGTAAGACTCTCATATCAGAATGACTTGTCCATCACCAATGGTGGTGTGTACAGGCTTGAGATAACAGTTAAAGGACCACTAAAAAGTAGGCAGTTAAAATCTGACAGAACTGACAGATTTTGGGCCAGTCCATCTCCTCATGGGGGATTCTCAGGGTTTTCTTTGTTTTCAACAGCATTTCCTGAACAGCAGTTGGAAAGTCTAACTGACAAATTAGTGTGCAAGTGAGTAGGGAGGCTGGTACCTTACTATTTTGGCTTTTAGACTTAGCAACTGCTGTTGAGGAAATGCTTTTGAAAACAGAGAAAAACATGAGAATCCTCCATGAGGAAATGGACTAGTCCAAAACCTGTTGGTTCTGACAGATTTTAACTGCCTAGTTTTTTCACGATAGTGTTCCTTTAAGGTGGCCACACTGTACAATAAAATGATCCAATTTTATGGCAGTTCGATAAAAACAATCAGCTTCAGTGTATAAAAATGGAAAACTCTTTTTCTTTCATTTGTTCGATAAATCTGATTGAATTTCCTTTTTTTCTTCGATAAAACAAGATTGGGACTGTTGGATTTGTCTGATCAATGTTTATGAACATTGAATGGTGTGAGGGTAGATTGTCAATTTCTTTATATACAGACTCAAGCAATTTTTTTCTGAGTTTCCAATCATTTTTTTCATGATTGGGGAAAAAATTTAACATGTGTGGTACATTGGTCAGATTTTTAAAATGTTACAATCAGTCAGAAAAAATGATTACTGTACAATTCTTGAATTGAAAAGATATTTTAAAAATGGTATGGTGTGTGGCCATCTTTAGACCTGACTTGTAAATTATGCGCCCCTTTTCCCTTCACTATGCCCTCCCACCGGCCATTTGTCACCATCTCTAGTCATGTGACACCAGGGATAGGATTGGTGGGCAGTGGCAGTGGCAGTTGGCCAGTTAGAGCTCTCCTAGTACCTCCCTGAATTGATTTATTTCAGAGAGGAGACGATCCTTTTGCTATACTGGGTGGCAATTTATAAATGTTCTAGAGACCTAAGCCAGTTTAAAAACGGGCTCTAGGTCTGTCACCGCCATGCACGCACCCGCCTGACGCGTTTGCCCGACTGGCCGGCTAGCCCGCCCCTGGTCCGTCAGAGCAGGACATGCTCAATAGCGCAAAATCACTGACACAGGGACAGGACGCAGGGACACTTGCCTTTTATTAGGTAGGATGGCCAGCCTTATAAGGATCCATACACACATCCAATATTGATTGCCCAATCACTTGATCAATGTTACCACTTCCATGGTATATGAGAGCTTACCCATAATATGTTCAGAGTATTATATATCCATGGGCACTCATACTAAATGCAGAAGGTAAAATTGGCCAATGAATTGCCAATCCAATCCAAATTGGATGTGTGTGTGCACCCTTATATTTCTGCCACAAAATCAATACATTCTAAAGCCTGTTACACACTTTCAATTATAATTGGCCAATCACTGTTTGATTCTACCACTTCTGTGTAGTACGAGGGTCAACATATTAAATACTATGAACAGATTGTATAGGTAAGCATAGAGGGGGTAACATTGGTCAGGGATGATTGGCCAATCATAATTGAAAGTGTGTCCCAGGCTTAAGATGTCGGTGCACAGACTGCTGATTTTCCATAAGCACTGGGCTGCTTGTTCTCTGCATCACAATGAAAGAAGACATACGTTCTAGTTTTCTGCATTTAGTGCTTTGGACAGTCTGTCATCTTAGGAGAAGTAGGAGAGCAGAGTGCCTGTATCATGTCCCAGCCCTGAGCTGGCGTTCTGAGTCACTCCCCTGCCTGAAGGCCAGGCTCCCTGTAAAGTATGTGCGCTGGACCTTGAGTCCATCCCGCTATGCCGAATGAAATAAACATTTGCAGATTATTCAAGCACACCATGCTGAGGACATTCTGCAGTTTCCCAACACATTTACATATGAGGGAATTTCTGTTGAGGGTTCACCACAAGTCAGATTTAATTTAACGTGGGATCACAAATTCTGTTATTTTATCCTGTTATTAGCAGTGTGCATACATGTGAAACCGGTGCCGGGAAATGTGGGCGCAGGGTGTCGCTGAAAAGGTCTCACCTGCTCCTGCAAAAGTCCTGGCAGCGTTAATTACTATCCTCCCTCCAGGCCGCCATGGACTCAGGGGAAAGATGTAATTCGGCTGGCAGCTTTTACTGATGGACGAATTACGCTGTTTTAAAAAAAATTTGGGCTCTGCCTCTTTTACTGCTCCGCCCAAATTACTGTCTGAGTGCCGCTAAAGCCGTAATTCTTATTACGGTCTATAGCAGCGCATGGTGCGCCTAAATTTCCCTGCGCCGTTTTGTGCTGTTTTGTGGTAGGGTTGTCCAGCCCACCTGGCAGTATAATAATCACTGGGCCCTGCGATTGGGGTTTCGAGGGAAAGCCACAGCCAATCGGAATTTGGGAATGAAACGCAGCTGCTTTGACTGCAGAGAGTGGCAGAAATTTCAAGTGAATCTGAGGCGGATTAATAAACAAGACTATCTAGGAAGATGGAAGCGTCTGGATCCTGCAGAGGCTTCCTACGTCCTCCTGGCCCCCACCGGTGACGCACGCAGACCCCCTGAACATATCAAACAAGAGCTTGTCACATATATTATCATGGCTGCACTCAGTGGCGTAGCTAAGGAGCTGTGGGCCCAGATGCAAGTTTTACAATGGGCCCCCCAAGCACTCTATACATAACTGCAACTGCGCACCAAAACCTGCCAATGTCAACTACAGTGTCAGAGATACAAGAAGGGGATGGGGAACAGTTTGTTAATGATTACCACTATTCAAAGTATCTATAAAAGTGATTATTATGAGCACAGGACCAATAGAGAGCTAATACTGTGTTTGAGGGAGGGCCCTTTGGGGCCCCTCTGGCCCAAGGGCCCCCGATGCGATCGCTACCTCTGCACCCCCTATTGCTACGCCCCTGGCTGCACTGCCCACATGTAGGAGCGTGGCCATACTGAGCCAGCACGAGTACGCCCTGTGCAGTAAACCAGAGCCGCTCGTCTATGCTTCTGTGCAGGTGCGACCATACTCGTGCAAACAATGGATAGTACACTTTAAGAAGAAAAAAATCACTCGGCACTCAGCTGTTCAGTCTGGGGGTGGGACTAGCTCCTTGAAATCTGCGATAGCTTCACCCCGTTTATTGACACCCCATGTTGTTGGGCTTCTGTTTTAGCAGGGGGAAGTGCATCAAGCGTTGGTTAGTGCAGGGCACAAATGGAACACACTGGTACTTGAAAGAAAAAGCTGTGCACCTTCCTCGCAGACTGCTTTTATTTAGGCCTTCAAACAACAGCCAGCGTATGCAGCATACATATGAAACAGAAATTGTCAATGTTTGTCAAACCTGGATTCCATGGAGGTGTGGAGGTGGTTGGGGAAGAGGTGACTTTTAGGACACACGCACGTGAGCAAGCGCCAGACGGCGTGAAACGGCTGTAGTGCCGTCCTTACATCCCCTGGTCACCTCTTCCCCAACCACCTCCACACCTCCATGGAATCCAGGTTTGACAAACATTGACAATTTCTGTTTCATATGTATGCTGCATACGCTGGCTGTTGTTTGAAGGCCTAAATAAAAGCAGTCTGCGAGGAAGGTGCACAGCTTTTTCTTTCAAGTACCAGTATAATACTCGTGCAAACGCAGGATGGCTGTGCTTGTGCATGAAGGGGACTGCGGCCACAAACTTCTATAAGATCCTGGCGAGCTGCAGTGGGGGAGGTAAGTATGTCGTATTTGTGTTTTAGGCTGCCTCGGGTTCTCTTTTTTTTTTTTTTTTTAAGCGATCTGAGAGGTTTCTTTTACGCTGCAATTCTGATTTTCACTGGGTGCTAGCAATACAAGTAGAAAAACGCAGAAAAAATGCAGCGTGCAGGGCTCTTTTACACTATATGCGATTCCGATTGTGATTCTGATGCGATTTTACATGCGATTCCGATTTTTCATGAGATTAAAAAAAGTTCTGCATGCTACGTTTTTTTTCTGTTTTTCTTATTGTGTAGCAAGCATCCAGTGAAAATTGCAAATCGAAATCTTATGATCTTCTGTGTAATAGAAACCACAGGACTATTTTTAACTGCGTCAAAAATTGGAATCGCATGTGAAATCGTATCGGAATTATACTGGTTGCTGACTTGTAACAAATCACTAGGCACCTGAATTGCATTTTGCATTGCACAGATACAGGGCTGGTTGTAGACTTTTTAGTGCCTGATGCAATACATTGTGAGGACGCCTCAACCTCCCCCCAACCCGCCTACCCCCGCCCCAGCCAATGTGTGTGCAAAGCCGGAGAAGAGAGACACATTGGGCTGCGCATTGCTGGCATCGGCACTAAGCTTACCTCCCTTTGCTTCCTCCAAGACAGCATCTCCTCTCTGCTGGCCCGCAGCATCTGATCCCCAGGATGCCGGGTATGGGCTGCACCAGCACCGCATTACTCACTCGCTCTCAGATCACCAGCCACTAATTCTCCTTCCTCTCTGACTACAGCGGCACCTCATGTGACCTGGTAGCATGTAACAGGTGACATGAAGTACCACTGAAGCCATGGATACAGACACTGGACGGGAGATGCCATCGTTGGAACACTGAGAGCAGGTGAATGAAGCAGCACCTCGCATCTAGGGAGGTAGAGTGCAAGGAGGAGAAACTTTTGGGAAGGGGGCCGTCTCTTGCCACCCTCTGATTGTTGCTGCCCTGAAGCACATTATTCACATTGCTTCATGGAAGGACCACCCCTGCACCGATATAAATAAGTCCTGACGCTACTGAACCCACAACTAGGGGGCACTACAGGCGTCAGCACGGTATAAGGCAATCATGAAATGCACAGCACCAGTAGTCACAGCGCACTCCAGCTGCATGTCAATGACCAAACATCATGTAGTCTTGTATCGTGTGGGAGGAGACAGGTAGTTGGGAGCAATTCAATTATAATTCAAACTAACACATTATGGGGGCGTAACCCCTGTCATTGTGGTATGAGCTGAACTGGCGACACCTTCAGTATGACACGCCTACTTCAGCCAGAGCTGATTAATCAGCACACAATGCTAACAATGGGGAAGAACAGCCCTGAAGTGCTGTTCAAAAGCACTTTCATCATCCATATGGAGTTTATTAAACGATACTTTTACTGATATCGATGGCTATTGCTTAGAACAGCTTGCTTCTTTTAAAGCCAACAAAAGCTCTTATTAAGTTTTGGATAGAGCAGAGGAAGCGAGATAGAATATCCTCTGAGATTTATTGCCGTGTGACTCTTTTTGGGGAGAAATTACTCACTGTCCAGGCAGGAAATGGGGAAAATCTCTTCATTGGAAGCAGGGAAAACTGCTGGGGAGAGGCAGGACCTTTGTAAATCTAAATACACACACTGGATTTTTGTTGGCCGATTGTGGGAAGGAATGATCTTCCGTGGGAAGAGCGTTCGGAAATCCAATGCAGGTTTCCCCTGGCCAATGTCATGACTAGAATTGGCAGAGCATTAAATAGGCACCCTATCACCCTTATGGACTGTATACCCCAACCCCCTATACACTCCCCACTCCTATAACCTCTTAACAACCCCCTGCAATGTTAACGCTAATGTTTTGCTTTGGCTAAATGTATTTGGTCCTGTCAATAAAGATTTTTTGGACTTGGACTTGGCACCCTTTGGGGGAGGCCTGCAAAAATCTTGCTATGGAGCCCAGTGAGTTCTAGTCACACCCCTGCTTGTCCTGATACATTGCTCCTTACCCTGACCTGAACAGCGGACTCCAGTCTCCTGAGGCCCCCCAATCAGCACTGGTCACTGCATTTTCCGCCAACATGAACATATTGAAATTACATGTTGGAGGGTCACTGGGGGAAAGATGTGACTGTAGGGGTGCCATGGAGACAAGAAGCACAGACGAGCGGAGGAAGTAGAAGTAGGTGGACCAATGAGTTCCCGTAGTTCTGATAACCAACCAGTGCAAGCCCTGTTGACGGGACAGGGGACACTGTATTTCCCTGGATTTTGAGGCTTTTGCTACACCAATGCTCCCGAACTCACCGAAAACGCCATTATAGAGGAGTCATGTTGAGTCTCCGCCCTTTACTGTAGTGCCCCCACCAGTGTACCTCTCTGTTGTTCTCCCCCTTCCCCTCTCTAATGAACAGAACAAGCTGTGTATCGGTGTGAAAATCATTCCCAGAATATTCCCAGGAAAATCTCTCCGGGTGACAAATATTGAAAGCTTATGGTTTATCCTTTCCCTTTTTCCTCCTTCTAGGTTCTACACACCCATACTTTAATATCAACAGTCTTTCTTGTTTATTTCTGTTACCATGGACACAGTTCTCTTATGCTCTGTATACCGGAGAGTGTTTACTCTGTGTTGTGTTAGGGGACAACAGAAAAGATGAGCTCTGTCTGCAAGATGTAAGGAAGCTAAAAATGTACAGCAATACATTTACTAAAAGTTGCTCAAGGTCGTGTACAAGCCAGTTGCCGAAAAAGAAGTTAAAGTCATGGCTCCCTTTAAATGTCCTACAAACTGAATCTGATCTTAAAGAGGAACTTTAGCGAAAAGGAAAAAAATAAATCAATACATTACAAAGTGAGAAGTTAAAAAACAAAAAAAAAGAGATCAAGAAATGATTGATATTCGCCATGTAATTTGTTCATGTTGTTTGATCCACAATCAGCCTCCACGTCATCATCTTTACTGAAAGACATGAAAAAAAAAACCAGACAGCACCAACTGCCATTATTTATAACCAACCCCCAAACAATGTGATAGCCTAAAAGGTTGGTTTTTTTAATAGATATTTGTATGCACAGAGGGAGATACTGGTTGCTTGGCGGTTAGAAACAGCTGTTATTTCCCACAATGCAACAAGGATCACAGACTGGAAACTGTCAGGACCTCGGTCCTGACATCACAGGAGGGGAGGGGTTTCATATCAATATAAGCCATATAGGCCCACCTGATTCTCTGTTTGAGAAAAGGTGAAGATTTCTCATGGGAAAGAGGGTATCAGCTACTGATTGGGATGAAGTTCCATCCTTGGTTACAGTTGCTCCTCAAAGATGAACTTTTTGATAAAAAAAATAAAAAATCTTGACAAGCCATTTTGAAATTGTAGTTTTATTCAGTCTGCTGTCAACTTTGGGTTTACGGACATGGAAGATGCTTTGAAGTATGCGTCCTTGTAAACAGGACAGTAGTACGTTGTATGATGAATGTCATACCCAAAATTTCCTGTTCAGGGTAGGAACACACTAGGCAGAATCGCATATGCTTTTCCCACTGATGTGTTATGGAAAACTCATATGCGATTCTGTATAGTGTGCTCCCACCCTCACAGCGGCACTCAGACTGAAGGAGGAACTGCTGGATTAGGCTTTGCTGCATTGCTAAGTTATGTCAGTGTAGCAGGAGCAAATGGGACTGTGCTGATCAGTTCTAGAGGGTGTTAAAGCCAAACTGAGCTCAGAACCTCCTCTCTGCTCTAAAACATAAGCAACAGCCTAATAACCTTTAAAGAAAAACATGTCTTTGTTACAGCTGATACAAATCCTGCAATAAATTAGCAGTGTCTACTTCCTGCTTTCATGTAAGCAGACATAGGGCTTGATTCACTAAGGCAAATAGCATGCCTTATATGAGGTAATACGCCTTATCAGAGATAACACGCCTTATCAAAGTTAACACGCCTTATCAAAGTAGCATAGTGAGTGCTACAAACTTATGTCTGCGAATTGGCAATGAAGAGGGCTCCACTCGTCTTGCCCTGAGCCCTTGCGGGTTCCTAGTGCTCGCTATGCTACTCTGATAAGACATGTTAATTTTGATAAGGTGTGTTAACTTTGATAAGACATGTTATCTCTATTAAAGTGTGTTAACCCGGATAAGGCATGCTATTTGTATTAGTGAATGAAGCCCTAAGGGTTTACATCCTGTGTTTTTGAATTAGTTGCTCTGTTGAGGCAGCCAGCTGACACAGTTGAGAGATCAAATTGCAACTTGTGATTAGTCACAGATGATTGGGAATTCTCTAAACACATACAGGGTGCATTTCTCTCTGTTTCCTTTTGTCCTGTGCAGGAGTTACACTGGAGTTTACAGTGATACTTTCCTGTCAGTCTGTGACACCAGTGCAATCTGGCCTGTGACCCCCTCAAAGCTGACATACAGAGGCCAATGTGTTCTTTGCTAAAGCTTATGAGCCCAATTTATCTTGGGGACTTAAAAGAAAAACAAAGCGTATTCTACACGCTGCGATATCGACTCCAGGCTTTGGCCGGCTGCCCAACTAGAAGTTTTAATATTTAAAAAAGGATAAAAAAAAAGGGGGAAGACGTAACCGCTAGCAGGCTTTCCATGCATGGGCGATGAAGAAAGCCTCTTTTGATGGAGGGTAATTATGTCCAAACAAGGATGACCCCCTCCCCTCTCATTCTTATGATCTTAGGGTTCCCCCTCCTCCTCGTCTCTTTGAAGCAGAGTTTGCCAGTGAGGATTCTTCCTTTCTTGTCTGCAGGAGATATGGGCCTGTACCTGCCTGCTAATACATGAGTGCACTTCATACACAACCGAAGAGAACCTGTCACAGAGTACTACCTGCACAATAGGCAGCTGCCAAGACTATCAGGCACTCTCAAGGGATCTGTGATCTTCTCGGCTAACGTCTGTGAGCTTCGCTGTCTAAGGGCTGGGACCCATTAAGAATGCAGGGCTTTTACAGAGAACCTGTAACCAAGAATTGAACTTCATCCCAATCAGTAGCTGATACCCCCTTTCCCATGAGAAATCTTTTCCTTATTCTCAGACGGATCATCAGGGGGCTCTGTATGGCTGATATTGTGGTGAAACCCCTCCCACAGTGTGATGTTCCTGACAGTTTCCTGTCTGTGAACCTCATTGCATTGTGGGAAATAGCTGTTTCCAAATGCCAAAATGCAAGCCACATCTCCTTCCATTGACATCACCTGCCAGCAGTAAAAATGTCACCATGTGATAAATGTCAGAATGTAAATCAGAGAGAGGAAAGATTTTACAACAGGCAAATACTGACTAGATCACTTATACATAATTGTTGTAAAAAATTAAGCACTTTTTTTATTACATTATTTTCACTGGAGTTCCTCTTTAAATCACACAAGTTCTGGGTGCAACAATTCCTAGACTGATTTCAATTGCGTTTCCCTCTGATTTGAAGCTCTGCAGTAAACTGTACAGCGCTTCTTATATGCGTTGCATTTTTTTTTTCTTTTTAAATAAACTGTATTATACTTATTAGGTGCCCCGTTGTCTGGCTTCCATCCACAGCCACACCCACTAATAGAAGAGGTCATAGGTGCTTCTCTTGGACCAATCAGAGAAGCGCCTGTGACCTCTTCTGCTAGGGGGCGGGACTACGGGTGGAACCAGCCATCTGGACACTCGGTAAGTATAATTAGGTTTATTTAAAAATCCAAATGCTAGGCCCCCAAATTTCTTTCACGTTGCATTACAAAGCGATTTTGCAGCACTTCTATTCATAACATTGAGCGCAAAATGCTTCGATGAACCCTTATCACAATCGCACTGGTGGATTCCCGACCACTTAAATACATTAGCAAAGCATTTTTTGGACTCACCGGCGATTGTCGGCGATCCAAAAAGCTGCCAAAATCACTCTAGTGGGTCCCAACCCTAAATCAAGGATCACTTCCAAACGCACTACTCAGCTCAGTCCATACATGTGAACTTTTTGTGTCAAGCAAGGCTCTGTCAGCAAAAAAAAAAAAGGAAAATAAACTTTTTTTTTTCTTTTTAAACGTGGGCATTAGTGATTGCCATTTCTAGGAGAAATCATGGAGTTTGATATTTGTTTGATCAGCTGATAGATTTGCAAAGCCCTGATTTGCTGTGATCCCATCCTGCTTTAGTACATTGATAGGCATCTGGCGAGGTTCCAAAAAAAACCTTCCCGAGACAAAAACACAAAAAGAACACAGGAGCCCCTTATTTTGTAACATATCAAGCAAAGTGCGTGAATAATATACAGTATAAGTAACATTACTCACAAAGGCGGGCTGCAAAACCAGCAACCATAGTATCAAGCAAGTGAGGAAATCCCGTCCTCACTCAGGTCTCAAGAAGTCGCCTGTTGGGCCGCCCCCTTGAAAAACGTGTGGTTAGGAAGTCTAAAGGACTTGGGGAGTGGGGATATAGTCTTATCAAAAATGAATGGACAAGGTGATAGAACCAACTGATATCCAATATTGGGGCATTATCAGCCCATTTTTGCTACCTGTCTCCACTTATAACACGCTAGGTATTTCCCATCCTGCCATTCGTCACTAAATATCACATGATGTCTGTTTACATCACATGATGGACACAATCATTGCCTGACCTAGCGACAGGGCGGGGATTCCTCAGGATTGCGCTAGGAAATGCTGGGATGTGTAGGGACGTGTGATAGGGCACAGTTATCGTCCCTGCTGCATACATCATTCCTGTCAGCAATGTCATGGCCGTAGTCCCTCTGGCTGTGTGTAGACTTGGCCGTGCTGTTCTGTGGGAAGCTGACAATGGTCTGAGGGATCTTTGTCTGTCACACAAGGGCTGGCAGTAGCAGGATGCTTTGTCCCGCTGGGAGATGGCTCCTTTAACCAGGAACAGAAGCATCTACATAGACAGCAGGCCAGCCTGGGACTTCTGACTGTTAGTTGAGTCAATGCTTCCCGCCCACTTCTTCCTGTCTTGAAACAGTTTGCAGAAGTCTCAGTGCGACAGGAATAACCGTTATATATCTTAACAGATTACAACTGTCAGAGGGTCTAGCCTGATCTCATTGCATCCAGCCAAACAGTCATTGTTTCACTATTTCTCTCCGGCTTGTGGAAAGTCATAAATGAGGGCTGGCTCTGCATATTCTTATTCCTATGTCTGTACAGGGGTATATGTTTACTTATTAGAGATGCATTGGTGGTGGCCACTCATACTTATCTTCAGATTGTTATCAATAAAAGTATGTATTGATTTGGTACCCATGCTGCCAGCAATAGAAAGACATTTACTGTGTTTAATCCGTGAGCATGGATATATCTACGGCTGCACAGTTCCACAAATGTCACTTAACCACTTGAGGTCCGTGGTGTTAAACCCCCCTCGTGACCAGGCCATTTTTAACTAAGTAGGCCACTGCAGCTTTAAGGCCAAGCTGCAGGGCCGTACACCTCAGCACACAAGTGATTTCCCCCCTTTTCTCCCCACCAACAGAGCTCTCTGTTGGTGGGCTCTGATCGCTCCCCCAATGTTTATTTTTTTTTACAAATATTTTTTTTTCTTTAATAAAATTGTGCATTTTTAAAAAAAATATTTTTTTCTCCCTCCCCCAGTCAGCCTATCACAGCGATTCGCTCCTGTGTCCTCCAAGGGGACAGCTGTGTCGTATGGCTGTCCCCAGTACAGCGCTGTACATAGTTATTAGGCAGTGGTTTCGCCGTCTAACAGTCTCAGAGCGGCGATCGCTGCTCTCCAGTAAACCCCATAAGAAGCCATTCACGCTAATCGGCGTGTAGTGGTCTTGGGGCTGCCGCCGCGTTCACACCAATTGGCATGGAGCGGTCGGCAGGTAGTTAAAGAACAACTTTAAAGGACACCCGAAGCGAAAATAAACTAATGAAATAAACGATTCTATCTATCTATCTTCTCCTAAAAATGACTTTTTAGGTTATTCCACCGTTTTATTTTATGTTTAAATCTACTTTTTAAGTTTTAACTGTTTTATTGTTTTTGCTCCATGACACATTCATTGAAGTATGCCAGAGCTAAAATCTATGAACTATTGACCCTTTTTATCTCTTTCCTGCTCTCAGAAGCCATTTTCTGCTAGGGAAGTGTTTTATAGTTGGAATTTCTTATCAGTGAGGGTCACACTGTAGTCACTTCCGGACTGAGTTAGCCTCTTACATACCCGATATTTAACTCTTTTGGGCATAGAAGGAAAAAATTAACACAGCATAGTTATTAGTGTACTGTACACTGTACACTGTACATAGTAGTGCTAGGTACTGTACATACACATGCCTATCTCATTAAGTCACATGTCACCTCGGATATCCTTTAAGCCAGGATTGAACTTCATCCCAACCTATAGCCAATACCCCCTTTCCCACCAGAGGTCTTTTCCTTTTCTCAAATAGATAATCAGGGATTTCTGTATGGCTGATATTGCGGTGAATCCCCTCCCACAGTGTGATGTCATGACCATGGTCCTGGCAGTTTCCTGTCTGTGAACCTTATTGCATTGTGGGAAATAACCTCTGTTTCCGAATGTGTAGGGTGACCAAAAGAGACACCCTGGATAAAAGCAGGTTTGATTTATTCCTGGAACTGTATTTGGCCTGAGGAAGTGGGCAAAGACCCACGAAACGCATTGCCTAGTGCTTAATAAAATTAGTTTATTCCATATACGAATTTGTCGTCATTGAGGTAAGCCACCTCAACCTTTTCCTATTTTTGCTGGGTTTTTTTTACACAGTTTTATCGATATTTGGTTTACTCTTTCCCTCTCTATTTCCAACTGCCAAGTAAGCAATATCTCCCTCTGTTCATGGAACTCTCAGTAAACAAACATTCAGTAGAGATCACCTGACAGCACTAAAGATGTCGCCACCTGTGGTAATTTTCAGATTGTAAATCGGGGTAAGGAAAGATTTTAGAATGGGCAAATTGAGTAAAAATGTAAATGAATATTGCAAAATATAAGAAATGTTATTCATTATGTTATTTTTCACTACAGTTCCTCTTTAATGTGCCTCTTTGAAGCCCATTGCCACTATTTTTTGTCTCATCCACTCCACCTCACCTAATACTAAGAGCCCCTGTCCTTCCAAATCTCCTGTTATCCTCATGCAGACCAGCGAATTTCCAACAGTGTTGTCATGCTAGAACTTCTAGACAGGTCTCTTGTCAGGTTCTGGATTGGTATTACCACATCACCATGGCAGTGGCTGGCATCACTCTATCACTTCCGGGAAGGTACGTCATTTCCTCTGATTGCTGGGGCTTGTAACAGTTAAGCTGGCCATACAAGCATTGATCTTAGTGATCGATCCGTGACTGTTTTGATCACATTGATTATAATTACCAGTCATTTGCTGCTCCAACATATACGATCAACTTACATTCAACCGATTTTGTGCAGTTTATCGATAAGAAAGTCTGTTTGGACATGTTGGAACATCTCTGCACAGTTGGGATGGGCATTGCTTTCAGAGTAAGGTGGTCTCTGGATCATGTTTGCCTCTGTTAGTAATAGTTTCTAGGTCTGCTTTTGTCTTAGTTTTCGGGGGTTTCACCGATGCTCATGTTTGATGGCACTTACCTGTACCGAAGGTGACAAACTGCAAAACTTTGTGAGACAGTGTGCTTATTACAGTGCCAGCTACTACAGAGGACTTAGCACAAGCTTTTCTCTTGTAGGAGTTTTTTGGGGAAAAATTTGGAAAACTGACTTTTTGAGGAAGTTCATAGTGTTAACTCCCAATCCTCCTTGTTTTTCCAGGTAAAAGTTTTACATTAACGATCACCGTGTTTACAAACCCACCTCAAGTCGCCACCTACCACAGAGCCATTAAAGTGACGGTGGACGGACCAAGGGAACCAAGGCGTAAGTACCGCTGTGTTTCATTGTAATTAGATATACTCCCTCCAAAAACTGATGATCTGATTTTGAGGAATGTCTGACAAGGAAATTCACCTGCCACTTTAAAGCTGAAATACTTGTATTGCTTATATATTGCTTGTGGCATCCATATTAAAAAAACACTATATCACGTCCTTGTGATGCAATATGTTATTAATGCCTTCAGAGCCAGAGGTGGGTGTGGTCCTGCCTGATGGCATGCGGCGCAGTACCTCCTTAATGCCTTCAGAGCCGGTGGTGGGTGTTGACTTGCCTAATGACATAAGTTGCATAACCCCATACCACCCATAGTCATGTGACTTGCCCTGATGGGACCTGTATAGGAATATTAGGAGTAGAGGTCCCAAACAATTTTTGGAATCCCCTGGCCAATCATTAATCCGATCAGAATCAGCCAAAAACAGAACAATCATGTTTGGGTGAGCTTACGCTCCTATACAATGAATACCAGTGTATAACGTTTTTTGTTATTCTTATCATCTTGCATTGCCTCTGATTTGCACCTGTTCCATGACATCATTTTTTAACGTATAGTACACATTGTTATTACTGAAAAAAACTGCTCAACACTCTCCACCTCCCCAAACGTATGTGTCCACCATTGGACGTGGGCATCAAAGGTCCTCTGCCTCAAACTATAGTACAAATACAATGGTCTGCACTCCAGAGATTGAGAGATCAGTGGATGGGTACACACATATATAAAAACAAAAGTATGCTATCAGTGCTTATTCATTGGTTAGAGTTTATTTTGCTCTTATCTTTTTTTTCGGACTACACACCCAAGAATCAGGTTAGTATGGCTTATGGTAGATACACGTCAGGGTTGTTTCGTATTTTTTGGTACAGTATGTATATAGAAACTGCGTAAGACCCGCACGGAAAAAGCTCCCCACAGAGATCGTAAGTTGATCCCCTCAGGCAACAGTTTGGGGCTGAGTGCTAAATAGACTTGCGTTTGCCTTGTGCCATGTTGTGTAGTTATGGCGCGGGGTTGGAGGGACAATGGTGAGGAGTTTGATGGAGCAGCTTCGAGCAGGAGCGATAAATTGGAGAACAATGCTTATGGGCTTCTTAGATCATCTCTGACAAAGACACGAAACTTAGCAATACAGCCCTCGCTACATTTCACCAGGAGATAAATTGTAACTTGCTGGAATCACAATACACCTCCAGCCAAGCAGGACTGAATTACTTCCGTGCATAAATACTACTATCTAAAGAGGACAGGGTCGGATTTCTGGAAAGGCCACAAAGGCCTGGCCTTGGGCGGCTACAAATGTTGAGCAACACATGAAAAAAGGAGGTTGATGCTCAAAACAGCTGTACATGGAATGTTAGACATGGAAGAGGGGGCTGCACATGATGGAATAGGAGGGTTGCTGCTGCTCATGGAACGGCAGCCCCAACATACTTGGCCCAGGGGTGGTAAAAGTATAAATCGGCTTTGAAAGAGGGTGTGTCAAAATAGGAAGAGTTCCAAACAGGTGGCATTGATGGATTTCTTTTTATAGCTGTTTCAGTTCGGATGGGGCGGGAGTCACAGCACTGAGGTAGCTGTATGTCTGCTCACCACATAGGTGTTCTGGGTGCACAAAGCTACTACGCCATACACCGAAACCTGCTTGTATTTTTAGAACAAAGTCAGTCATGGCTGTTTCCTTGAATCCCTCATGACAGGTTCACTTTGAGCCTTGTGTCAGCTTTCGCTATTTCTCCGATAGAAAAAAACTAGAGAGAGAGGCGGCTTACTGAAATACTGGGAATAACAGCTGTGTGCTACTTTCCAAGAATCACGCCTATCTCAATAAGCTTCATTGAAACTGTCAACAGCAATAATGCAGGCCTGTCCTCCCTGGACACCAGTGTGGCTTACTGTGTCCAGCCTCTCGTCTCATCTCCTGTCTCCTCATTCCCCCCCACCCCTTCCCCACAACCACCACCACCCCAAACTTGTCAAAACCGCCACATGCGCCGTTATTGTGTTGCTGGCGGAAATAATTGTTTGAAGTCGGAGAATTAGCAGCAATTACTATGGTTGGTTTCAGCTAAGTGAACCTGGCTTCCTCGCCTTCGTCTGGATATGTGAAATATTTCGCAGCAGACTCGTTGCGCTGACACAATGCTGCTTTTGTGCTTTCCGCCGATAGCAGATTGCAGAGTGTCAGACTGACACGCTGAGGTCGAGCGCCCAGAACCAGCAAGAAATATTTATACTCCGCTGATAACAGGGGGAAAATGTTTTGTAACAAAAAATGATTTATGGCAGACAGATAACGGAAATGAGAAATGATAGCTCCGAAAGGCCTCTAAAGCAAGAGCTGTAAAACGACGAGAGAGGATTACTCCGTGGCAGCGCAGAAAAAGTAGCCGTGGCATCGGATTCCGACGCCGGGCATGGATCTAAATATACCATCTGATGGCTTGGTTATTGGAGCGCCCAAATGGTACCTCAGTCGACTCAGAACATTACTATAGAGCTTTTCTCCTGGTGGACTCGCTCAAAGCGCCAGAGTGCGTTCTATAGACAGTGTTAGGGAGTCTTGCCCAAGGACTCCCTACTGAATAGGTGCTGGCTTACTGGACAGGAAGAGCTGAGGTTCTAGCCCTGGTCTCCTGTGTCAGAGGCAGAGCCCTTAACCAGTACACTAGCCAGCCACTACAAGCAGGGGTATAATCCAGTAAGCAGGGGCATAACTACAAATCATGGGGCCTCCCAGCAAAGCTTTGATGGAGTCCCACAATTTTCACAATCCTAATCCTTCACTTGCCTCCCCCTGGTGACCCTCACAGCCTGGGGGCCCATCTTACAAGGCTCTGTAAAACAAGTGTGGGTATCATGATCTTCACGCCCATAACATGTGTAGCCACATAAACTCATGGTCTGTAGTATCAGAGGGAGGGAGGGTTAGTAGCTGCCCCCCCCCTGCAGTCACAGGGGCTGTCCCCCCCCCACACACACACACCTCTGGGGCCCCCTGCAGTCGCAGGGGCTGTTCCCCCCCACACACACACCTCTGGGGCCCCCTGCAGTCGCAGGGGCTGTTCCCCCCCACCCACACACCTCTGGGCCCCCCTGCAGTCACAGGGGCTGCTCCCCCCCCCACACACACACACCTTTGGGCCCCCCTGCAGTCACAGGGGCTGTTCCCCCCCCACACACACACCTCTGGGCCCCCCTGCAGTCACAGGGGCTGTTCCCCCTCCCCACACCTCTGAGTCCCCCTGCAGTCACAGGGGCTGTTCCCTCCCCCCCCCCCACACACACACACACACCTCTGGGCCCCCCTGCAGTCACAGGGGCTGTTCCCCCCCCCCCCCCCCCCACACACACACACCTTTGGGCCCCCCTGCAGTCACAGGGGCTATTCCCCCCCCCCCCCACACACACACACACACACACCTCTGGGCCCCCCTGCAGTCACAGGGGCTGTGTCCCTCCCCCCACACACCTCTGGGCTGCTCCCCCGCTAGTTACGCCCCTGTCAGTAAGGGCCCATTCACACTGTGAATTGCTTTACTGCAATTAGCGCGGTAAAATCACTGCTCACACTTCCGCAATTCAGAGCGATGGCGGTCAGCATCTTAAGTAATAATCTTAAGGATTATCTTTCCTCACCTACATATCTTATCTTATCTTTAAAGTGACGGCGTCCGTCCCTCCGAAACTCCTGCTGGCAGCTCTGTTAGCTGCATGACTTGGCTGGGAGTCGTGCGCAACTGTGCATGTGTGGCCCGTCTGCCCGCCTGAATCGATCATGTGCCTGTTGCCGTGAGTGTTCTGCGCATGCGTGGTTCATTCTTGCCAGAACTGTGCATGCGCAGAACGCTCACAGTGGCGGACACATGATCGATTCAGGCGCGCATGCGCACGACTCCCAGCCAAGTTGCACAGCTAAAGGAGCCGCCAGTGGGAGATCTGAGGGGGACCCAGAAGTCACCCGAGGGACCTTACGTGGTACGTGGGACTGGAGGAAGCCCCAGGTAAGTTTGATATTGCATTTTTTAGTTCTGTTCGGCGTCAGTTTAACTTTCCAGCACTTTATAAGCAAAACCAAAAAAAAATGACTTAGGGCCCATTTCCACTAGTGCCGCGTGCGGCTGCGAGACGCGCGGCAGCACTTCCGGGTCTGCGGGATCGCTGACGAATCCCATAAGCCGTGCCATACACGGCTATGGGATTTGCAGCCTCCCGCACGGAAACTGATGGCGATGTCGGCCGAATCACTAAGGTAAGCGATTTGGCCGGTGACGCCATTGTGTCCTATGGCAGAATTTCCCCCGCGCGATTTGCCTGCGGGGAAACTGCGGATTCGACTGAGTTGTTTCTCAGTCACTTAACTTCAGTTTTACTTAATTCACTTTATACTTAGTAGTGTTTTTTGCTTGCTGGGGGCATAAAATGTCTGATATAGATAAGGTGAGAAGCAGATAAGGAGAAGTTGTTCATGAGAAAAGTCCCTGTGAATCGAGCCCTATGATTTATCTGCTGATAGTCGAGGGAAATTCCGCTTTCGTTAGAAAATTGCTATAATTGCTATCTAATTGCTATTAATATCTTTCTATTTGAATTGGCCACCAGATAAAAAAAATTAGTTTAAATTGGTTTTCTTTGCAAACATGACAACTGTATTCTGGTTGGAGTACCGACTGGCCAGAAACTTCCACTTTGCTGCAGGAGTTAGCATGCTGCAATTATTTGTACTTCATTGACCATCTCAAACTTTTATGTAAAGTAAAAAAAAAAAAAAAAAAAAAACCCCTTATACTTACCAGGGGCTTCTTCCAGCCCCCTAAAGTCTTCCTGGTCCTTGGCCTTCATTCCGCTCTCCTCCAATCCTCCGGTGTCCCCCTTCGATGCTGGATGTGGGGTCGCATGCCACGTTCATCCTCTATTGTGCTCCCGTGGCTGGGAGCGTTCTGCGCCTGCGCAGTAAGCAAAAATTGCCACAGCGCATGCGCAGAATGCTCCGGGCCGCAGTTGCGGGAGAGAGGACTCGCACGGCCAGTGGAGGGGGACACTGGAGGAACAGCAAAGTGCAGGATGACGGTTAGGGACTAGCAAGACTTCAGCGGGGCTGGAAGGAACCCCAGCTAAGTAAATGGGCTATATATATATATATATATATATATATATGTATATATATATATATATATATATATATATATTTATTTTATTTTTTTTACTTTATGTTCACTTTAAACAGCACTGACATCTTCCACGGCGCATTATGGAGTACACAGTAGTGTCACTTTCTGTCCCTCAGAGGAGTTCATCATCTAATCCCTACCATAATCCTAGTCTAATTTTCCCATCATAGTCTAAGGTCAGTTTTATGGGGAACAATTTAGATTAGGAGTATTTTTGAAATCACAGTGTAAACACACAAATCTCACTCAGATTGTGTCCTGAACCAGATTTGAATCATACAGATGAATTGGCTTCTCCCACATTGGCCTGAAAGTACACCTGAATTGGGGAAAAATTGAATTAAGCCCATGGAAGTATAAACTGCCTTATTCTTAAGGTGCCCATAAACAGTACATTTTTTTCTCCAAATGCGATCTTCCGACGTGATTTAACCACTTGCCGACCGCACACTCATAACGTGCGTCGGCAAAGTGGCAGCTGCAGGACCAGCGACGCAGTACTGCGTCGCCAGCTGCAGCCTAATTAATCAGGAAGCAGCCGTTCCTGTCAATTCACGGCGGGGGGCTCCGTGAATAGCCTGCGGGCCGCCGATGGCGGCTCGCAGGCTAGATGTAAACACAAGCGGAAATAATCCGCTTTGTTTACATTTGTACGGCGCTGCTGCGCAGCAGCGCCGTAAGGCAGATCGGCGATCCCCGGCCAATCAGCGGCCGGGGATCGCCTCCATGTGACAGGGGACGTCCTGTCACTGGCTGCACAGGACGGATAGCGTCCTGTGCAGCCCAGATCTCCCGGGGGAGCAGGTAGGAGAGGGAGGGGGAGGATTTCGCCGCGGAGGGGGGCTTTGAGGTGCCCCCCCCGCAAAATGCCAGCCAGGAGGAGCGATCAGACCCCCCCTGCACATCATCCCCCTAGTGGGGAAAAAAGGGGGGCGATCTGATCGCTCTGAGTGCCCTTTGATCTGTGCTGGGGGCTGCACAGCCCACCCAGCACAGATCACCTAAAACAGCGCTGGTCCTTAAGGGGGGGTAAAGGGTGGGTCCTCAAGTGGTTAAATGATCCAATTGTATAGAAAATGTGCTGTTTATGAAGGCAATCAATAAGGAAAGGTTTTTTTGGTTAATTGCAAAAGTTGGATTCAAACGATTCAAAAGTTGGATTTTGTGATCGAATTTGAAGAAAGAATCGTTCAGTAAATGGGAACAATAGATAATTACCTTCCGATTATTTTCGATCGTAAAAATCACATCAAAAGATCGCATTTAGTGAAAAAAATTGTATCGTTAACAGGCACCTTAAAGAGAATCTGTACTGTAAAATTCTTACAATAAAAAGCATACCATTCTCTTCATTTTGTTCTCCTGGGCCCCTCTGTGCTGTTTCTGCCACTCTCTGCTGCAATCCTGGCTTGTAATTGCCATTTTTATGCAGTGTTTACAAACAAAAGACATAGCAAGTGATACGCTGAGAGTAGCTCAGTGTGAGTCATACAGAGTGTGCAGGGGGCCTGGAGAGGGTGTGTATAGCTTCTATCCAATCACAAGCAGCACAGCACATTCCAGTCTGATTGCCTGAGCCCGACAGACCAGACAGAGGAGAGAAGATGAGATCATATAACAGATAACACAGCCACTGTGCAACTAGGAAAGGCTGCAGTAAGACAGCTGTAGGAACTCATAGGATAGAAGAAATAAGGCTCAACATTTTGTTACAGAGTCTCTTTAAGACTCCTCATGTTGCATGCTGTCTTTGGGGTCCATCTTGTTCCTTGTCTCTGGTCCTCTTTGATTGGATCTCTAAGTTGAATATCCTGTTGGAAGTACCCCTAGCAGTGATGAGCGATTCAGAACAGTGCATGCACAATTCCGAAAAATGCGTGCACAGCAAAGGGATGTGCTCATCTACAATGTGTGGTACAGAACTTACACATACGCAGCTCAGAATCTCTCATTGGCACTAGGGAGACCTTTCCTGGGGAGAGAAGAGGAACGGGAGGGACCCTGCAGATAACGAGCAGCAAGAGGAGACTAAGGATTAGGTATTTTAGCCCACCATGGGTCTAATTCCATTGTTTTTTACTGACTTCAGAGGTGCTTTAAGCCTTGTACACATGCTATATGGTTCTTACCCAAGTCATAGCCATCTGTGCCGAAACTCAAGCATGTGTATGGTGGCCACCAAATCCACCTTGATGCATTGGTGAGCGACCAGCCTAACCAGATCTTCTTGGCCAATGGCCAAGAACAGCCTGGGGGTATTTTTATGTTTACCCACCTGCTTCGTACTGTTCCGCCGTACACCATGCCATTGGCCCCATCCATTTATTTAAGCTATGCCAAAAATGTTTGAGGACTTGAGTTTGACAACCCCGCTTATGGTGAACCTATGACAATGGAAGGACAATTAGCGACTATATGCTGCAGGAGAGAACATGATTGACTATTAAGGGCAGGGGAACAGCTCTTGCCTACTGTCAGTTTGATAAATAAGGCACAATTTTTCTAGTCTAGTTAGCATGAAATCATTTGGTTGAGCTCAGAAGAACAGCGAAAAATCAGTCTTCTTAATCTCTTTGAAGTCTGAGGCTGATTTTATACTTGTGTGGTGTGATTATCCCACATCAGGGAAGCCTGCCACAGGATCACCACACGAATCTGCAGTTCCTATGACCCTGCAGCCGACGGGGTCATGTGTATAGTCCCACACCCATTCAGTGACGTACTCCCTGCTGGACAGGAAGTATGTCACCACTCACCAATACTCCGGTCAGTCTGCGGGAGTCCTGTAGTAGAGTTCGCCGCCAGGATCATATGCATAGTCACAAACACTGGTCCACATGACAGCCCAGGGGCCCCAGGTCTCTCTCACTCACTGGGGCCCCCAAACCACCATGCGACACCTAGAGGGAAGTGCGGGCAAGCCCTGGACCTCTCACCTCCAGGGAACTCACCCAACCACCTCTAAACTGAATGCCAACTGCAACAAACACAATTGCTAACTTCCAGTCAGAGCAATATCCTGCCTCTATCTGGCCAGCAGACGCCAGTCAGCCAATCAGGTGTACTGTCATACACCCTTTGCCTGCTGTACCATACCTAGCAGGAATTACATAGATTAGCATTCAGGTGGGAGGCTTCGGTTGGACGCAATCGTGAATTGCGTCGTTTACAGGGACGCCCCGTGTAGGCACATCTCCCACACGGTCCCCTCCCTAACCACTCACCTGTCAACCGCATCCTAGAAGCTGCAAAAAATAAATTTAAAAATCACAAACACTGGTCCACATGACAGCCCAGGGGCCCCAGGTCTCTCTCACTCACTGGGGCCCCCAAACCACCATGCGACACCTAGAGGGAAGTGCGGGCAAGCCCTGGACCTCTCACCTCCAGGGAACTCACCCCACCACCTCTAAACTGAATGCCAACTGCAACAAACACAATTGCTAACTTCCAGTCAGAGCAATATCCTGCCTCTATCATATGCATAGTCCTTCCCCCTTTCAGTGACGTAGTCCCTGCTAGACAGGAAGTCCCTGCTAGACAGTAGGTACGTCACCGGGACTCCCGACAGTCCACGTATGTGCGCCGTGTCGCACTGTGCTCCCATTGTGCACACTTCCTGCGTCGCATAGACTTGTATTACTGCATAATCCATGTGGTAGGCACAGACCATGCCATAAAGCAACGGGATTGCAGCGATTTGACTACATCCAGTGGAGCATGACACATCGCGTGACTATAAAGTCTCCATAGACTTCATTGCCCTTGCAGGGGGGGGGGGGGATGGTAGCGTACGACGACGTACCAGAGGATATGTGAAAGGGACCTGAGACAGTCAGAGAGGGTTGGGGAATTCAGAAAAAGTCATCTACTAGGATGCAGACTGATCAAATAGCGTCCAGTACAGTATGTGTCAATCCTTGAAGCCACCTCCCCCCTTAACGCAGAAGATTTTAATTAGTATAGCATACTGTATGTTGAGCTATTTTTATCCTGATGTACAGAGAAACAGAAAAAAAAAAGAAAGTGAACTCCCTTGATGTACAGTATATGTCTTGTATGAGAACAGGGAGTGGCTGCCGGGGCGGGGACATGAAAAAAAAATGACATGAGAAAAACAAAGCAGTACATTATTAAAGGGCCCATGAAACTAAAACTGGGCTAAAGTTGTGAAACTTAAATAGAATCTGTACTCTAAAATTCTTACAATAAAAAGCATACCATTCTATTCATTATGTTCTCCTGTGCCCCTCTGTGCTGTTTCTGCCACTCCCTGCTGCAATCCTGGCTTGTTACTGCCAATTTTAGGCAGTGTTTACAAACAATAAACACGGCTGCTAACCAACATGTGATAGGCTGAGAGAAGCTCAGTCTGTGACTAATACAGAGCCTGGAGGGGGCGTGGAGAGGGTGTGTATAACTTCTACCTATCACAGCAGAGCAGCACATTTCTGCCTGAGCTGACAAAGCTGACAAAGGAAAGAAGATTAGATTATATAACAGAGATAATACAGCCACTGTGCAACTAGGAAAGGCTGCAGCAAGACAGACCACATTAGAACAGGTATAGGAACTTATAGGATAGAAGAAATAAGGCTGAAAATTTTGTTACAGAGTCTCTTTAATCAGTGAATTAAACAAATACAAGTTATGGCCATTTAGGTTAAAGGACACCCAAAGCGAAAATAAACAAATGAAATAAACGATTGTATCTATCTTCCTTCTCCTAAAAATGACTTTTTAAAGAGGAACTGTAACGACAAAACGGCCCCTGGGGGGTACTCACCTCGGGTGGGGGAAGCCTCAGGATCCTAATGAGGCTTCCCACGCCGTCCTGCGTCCCTCGGGGGTCTCGCTGTAGCCCTCCGTACAGCGGTGACGCAATATTTACCTTCCTGGCTCCTGCGCAGGCGCTCTGATGGCTGTCGGCGCCGAAGTAGGCGGAAATACCCGATCGCCGTCGGGTCTGCTCTACTGCGCAGGCGCAAGTTTCCGGCGCCTGCGCAGTAGAGCGGACCCGACGGAGATCGGGTATTTCCGTCTATTTCCGTGCCGAAAGTCGCCACAGCGCCCCCGCTGGAGCCAGCAAAGGTAAATATTGAACTGACAGTCGGCACAGTCGCTGGCTGTTCGGAGGGCTGCGGCGAGACCCCCGTGGGACAGAGGACGGCGTGGGAAGCCTCATTAGGATCCCG
Organism: Hyperolius riggenbachi; assembly: GCF_040937935.1. Classification (NCBI taxonomy): domain Eukaryota; kingdom Metazoa; phylum Chordata; class Amphibia; order Anura; family Hyperoliidae; genus Hyperolius; species Hyperolius riggenbachi. The sequence goes on from NC_090649.1 coordinate 68,250,932, forward strand.
AGGCTTCCCCCACCCGAGGTGAGTACCCCCCAGGGGATGTTTTTCATGTTACAGAGTCTCTTTAAGATATACCAGTTTTATTTTATGTTTAAATCTACTTTGTTGTAACTAAGTTGTAACTGTTTTATTGTTTATACTCAATGACACATTCATTGAAGTATGCCAGAGCTAAAATCTATGAACTATTGACCCTTTTTATCTCTTTCTTGCTCTCAGAAGCCATTTTCTGCTAGGAAAGTGATTTATAGTTGGAATTTCTTATCAGTGAGAGTCACACTGTAGTCACTTCCTGTCTAAGTCAGGACTGAGTCAGCCACTTACATACCTGATATTTAACTCTTTCAGGCAGAGAAAGAAAAAAAGGAACACAGCATAGTTATTTGTGTGCTAGGCACTGTACATACACATGTCTATCTCATCATGTCACAAGTCTGTCTGCCCCCTTAAAGGATACTTCGGGTATCCTTTAAGGGGGCAGACAGATGACAATAACATCATTCTAGCAGATGTCTGTTTGAGTGAGCAGGCACTGGACCCTCTCCCTATACCAGGCACTTGTTATTTCTCTCACAGAGTTCCTATCGCTGTTCTGCTTTCAGCCTTCTTTCATCACAAAGATAATAAGGACTCCAGCTTCTTTTTCTGTGTCGCTAGGTGAGCATCCACATCACTTCCTGTCCTGAGAAGACGGTACACCTTGTTAACAGGGACAAATTACTTCAATAAAATCTTTTTTTTACTTCCTTAAAGCACACCTGAAGTGCGAGGGGTATATGGAGGCTGCCATATTTGTTTCCTTTAAGCAATACCAGTTGCCTGGCTGTCCTGGTGATCCGGCTCTACCTCTAATGCTTTTAGCCATAGACTCTGAACAAGCATGCAGCAGATCAGTTATTTCTAATATTATTGGTATTATTTAAAAGGAAATAAATATGGCAAAAAAAAATAAATGGTCAAACCGAACAGGCTGGAAAATCTTGGTTGTAAGGGCTCGATTGTTTGTGTTTTAAAGTCTCAGCTCTACTCCAGCGTGATTCCTGGCCTCCTCTTGCCATCGCGAGTGTGGTATCACGTGACACTGGCGCATGCGTGACATCTCACGTTACGCACACTCGCGGGGACCGGAGGAGGACAGGAGTTGTGGCAGCTGAGAGGTGAGGCTTGAAAACAGTGGGTGAGGGGGGTACACAACAATTTATACTTGGGGGGCAGGCGGCGCGAGGGCAATTTGTGATAGATTTGATCACAGAGGCATCTATCTCTGAGTTGATCTGCCCATACATCTACTAGTGTATGACTATCTGTATGACTGGTACACACCATGCAATTTCCCGTCAGTTAAAAAAACAGGTCAAAAAGATAATTTCCGACAGGTCCAATCAGATTTCCGATCATTTTTTCGATCACTTTTGTATAGAAGGATTGGAAAATCGATTAGAAAGACGATCGTAAATCAGATCGGACCTGTCGTAAATTATCTGACCGTCTAGCTGAAGGGAAATTGCATGGTGCGTACCAGGCATTAGAGTGGGAATTATTTATGCAGCATTTATTTATGTGTTGGTTTTTGTCCAACCATTTGTTTTTATGGTGTGATTGCACTTGTGTATTTCTAGTAATGAATGGGGGGGGGGGAGGATTACCATATATACTCGCATATAAGCCGACCCGTGTATAATCCGAGGTACCCACTTTTCCCTCAGAAACTAGGAAAAAGTGATTGACTCGTATATAAGACCCCGCCCCAATATAGCCCCCTCCACAGTAGCCAGATGTTCCCCCAGTACAAGTCAGCCCCCTCCTCATAGCCAGATGTGCCCCAAGCATGATACAGCTGTGTCTCAAAGAAGCCACTAGATGGCATCATAGATATGAGGCACAGCAATTGCCACACAGGAAGAATCATCGATCATTGCACTCAACTCCATGAGCCAGGGAACACAGGTAGTCTTGAGCAGCACACTCTGCATACCATGGTGCAGGGGATGGGGGACACGGACACAATAGGGAGCCAGCTGATAAGAGCAGGATCACTAGTTCACAAATCCTCACGCTACTCTGCCAGTAACAAAACCTGTTCCTCCATCTGTTCTGCTCCACTGACTCGCATATAAGCCGAGGGGGCAACTTTTCAGCACGTTTTACGCTGAAAACTTAGGCTTATACGTGAGTATATACAGTACATAAAACAGGAAAATTGCAAGTAAATTGCCTAGTACTGCGATTGGTATGTGATTTTCTTGGGATCTTATAGACTTTAACACAAACGCAGGGCAAATGAAGCAGGCACAATGCGTGTCTAAGGGCCTGTACACACTGGCTGCATTGCGCTGCGATTTTTCAATTGCTCCATGAAAATAAAGCCGATTGCAAGGCACTGTACACAGTGGTGCAATGCGATTTTAGAAAATCGCAATCGCAGTGCCTGCAGCGCTTTTTATATGCGCGCGTTTGGGAAGTGCAGGAAAAACACAATGCATGCAATTTTCATTGCGTTTTTTTAGGTGAACAAACAGAAAAGGAAGCTGGAAGTGACCTTAATTATAATGCTCTTTTTGCAGCAGTTTTGCCCCATGTTTCCTTACGCTGGTTTTGATAAACGTTCCTCACTCTCTCCCCTCCAGTTCTCTTACTGAGCTCATAATGTCCCCTACAATCATTGTTCACTGTTACAGGCAGGCGGTGGGAGACGCATCATTTCAGTTTCTCAAATCATTCAGTTTCTGGCTTTTTTTTTCTTCTGTAATTTTTGACTGCCAGGAGCCGGGCCGCTGGCCAGGCAGGAAATGACACATCAAGAGGCATTTGTGTTGCGCAACGTTCCGGGGAACTGATGCAAGGATACAGGGGCTGTTTACACACACTGAGGCACGCAGCATGGCAGGCTGAGCTGTACACAACAACACAGGCAGTCCCCTCACTGTGTCCCTGTCACCATGCCGTCCCCTCACTGTGTCCCTGTCACCATGCAGTCCCCTCACTGTGTCCCTGTCACGTCTGCATCCCTGCCACGCAGCCCCTTCACTGTGTCCCTGTCACCATGCAGTCCCTTCACTGTGTCCCTGTCACCATGCAGTCCCCTCACTTTGTCCCTGTCACGTCTGCATCCCTGCCATGCAGCCCCTTCACTGTGTCCCTGTCAGCAGGCAGTCCCATCACTGTGTCCCTGTCAGCATGCAGTCCCCTCACTATGTCCCTGTCAGCATGCAGTCCCCTCACTGTATCCCTGTCACCATGCAGTCTCCTCACTGTGTCCCTATCACACCTCCAGGCAGTCCCCTCACTGTGTCCCTGTCACCATGCAGTCCCCTCATTGTGTCCCTGTCACATCTGCAGGTAGTCCCCTTACTGTGTCCCTGTCACCATGCAGTCCCCTCACTATGTCCCTGTCAGCATGCAGTCCCCTCACTGTATCCCTGTCACCATGCAGTCCCCTCACTTTGTCCCTATCACATCTGCAGGCAGTCCCCTCACTGTGTCCCTTTCATCATGCAGTCACCTCACTGTGTCCCTGTCACATCTGCACGCAGTCCCCTCACTGTGTCCCTGTCACCATGCAGTCCCCTCACTGTGTCCTTGTCACCATGCCATCCCCTCACTGCATCCTTGTCACCATGCAGTCCCCTCACTGTGTCCTTGTCACCATGCAGTCCCCTCACTGTGTCCCTGTCACATCTGCAGGCAGTCCCCTCATTGTGTCCCTGTCACATCTGCAGGCAGTCCCCTCACTGTGTCCCTGTCACCATGTAGTCCCCTCACTGTGTCCTTGTCACATCTGCAGGCAGTCCCCTCACTGTGTCCCTGTCTGCTGCTCTGCGCACCGATGACTGCATTTCACACACACAACAGCTGGGCATGTTAGTCCAGAGACTTTTCATGAGAGAAATTGTTTGGTAGTGAGATCGTGCTTCCAAATACAGAAGCAAGTTGTATCGGACTTACGTAATGCTTTCTGTCAGCCACTAAAGCCCAGACACACATGCATTAAAAGCATCCGGTCCTCCTTAAAGCCAATGGGAACCAGAAAAAAAGCAACCAGAGATTTACCTAAGGAGAGGGGAGGCTCTGGGTCCTGATATAGAGCCTTCTCGCTTCTCTCACAGTACCCGCGTTCCAGCACTGGCTCCCCGGGAGCAGTGTTCAGCCTGTCAGAGACTGCCCTCTGCCACGGCTGGAGGCTTCGGAAGTCTTTGCGAGCCCAAGTGCTCCTGAAGACAGGCAGCTCCATACTGATCACACATGCACAGTATAGAGCTGCCACAGTATAGAGCCACCCATCTTCGGGAGGATTTGGAATCACGAAGACTTCCGAAGCCTCCCGCAGCAGGGGTATGTAGAGGTGTACAGAGGCGCCAAAAGAGTAAAATACGCTAAAATCATCTAAAACCGTTCAGGAGGCGCCTCCTGAACGGTTTTAGATGATTTTAGCGTATTTTACTCTTTTGTCGCCTCTGTACACCTCTACATAGTAAGTTATCCACCCTTGGTGGAAGGGTGATACACCCTCCTTCTTCTTCTATCCACAGAGAGCGACATCTTAACCCTGAGTGGGGACAGGTCTAATCTCCCCACCTGCTTCTTCAGTGGTTGCCTATGCGGTAACCCTGGTTTGTGAGTATAAATACTTACGTTACATATCATCTCCCTTCTTCCAAAACATACTTCACCATATTGGGCTCTCGGTTTCTATTTTTGTAATCCCGCAGCGGGGGATTTAAACGGAGGACCAATTGCTGGAACGGGGGCCGGGAGAGGAGCCGGAAGGCTCTATAGGACCCAGAGCCTTCCCTCTCCTTGGGTAAGAATCTATTTTTTTTTTCGCTTTTCACTAGCTTTAAGGACACCTAAGGGCCCGTTCACACTTACAATCGCAGAACGCCGGCGATTACCGAAGGCGTTTTGTGGGAGTGATTTTCCTGCAATTAGCGCGGAAAAATCACTGGACACTGCAGCGATCGCGATTAGCGTGCTTTGCATGCTAATCACGATCGCTAATCATGGAACGCTCGTCGCCGGCAAACCGCTGCATGCAGCGCGGTTGCGGTTATCGCTAACCGCAACCACGGCAGTGAGAACACTGCCACTCGCTACATTGTGTAGCGGTTTTTGCTAAACCGCTAGTGGTTTGCCATGAGCGGAAATCGCGCGATTCCCGCTCAGGTGAGAACGGGCCCTATGGCCTGTCATGTAAAAAGGGGCCTAATGCTCGGTAAACAAGATGCAATTTTCTGTCAGATTGACGGTCACTTCTATACAAGATCTGTGAGAAAAACGTTTGGAAATCAGATCAGACCTTTGGGAAATAATCGATTTGACTATCTGATGGAAAATTGCATCGGTGTGTGCCAGGTATAATAGAAAACTTGCAGTCGGGGGGTAGCAATAGCCATAGCAGCTGCTAAGGCGCCCTGGTGGAGAGGGGGCCAGTGGGTGCTTAATGTAGTCACCATTTACTTTCTTGTGTTCCCCCACCCTCTGACTTTGTCTCAGTGCCCATGAACTATGTGCAGAGTTGATTGCACGAGAATGTAAATTGGCCAATTAACTCCTATCCATAGAGCAGGGGCAGGAGGCATTTCTTAAAGGGGCACTATGGCGAAAAATTGTAACATTTAAAATATGTGCTAACATAGACAAATAAGAAGTAGTTTTTTCCAGAGTAAAATGAGCCATAAATTACTTTTCTCCTATGTTGCTGTCACTTACAGTAGGTAGTAGAAATCTGACAGAAGCGACAGGTTTTGGACTAGGCCATCTCTTCATCTCCGCAAGGCTTTTATTCTTTATAAAGATATTCCCTAAAAGGGATTTATACAAAGATGCTGGCCAGCTTCCCTGCTCGCTACACATTTTTTTGGCAGTTGGACAGAGCAACTGCCATTCACTAAGGGCTCTTTCACATTAGGGCAGATTTTCTGCGTTTCAACGCAACGGGTAAAGTTTGCGTTACCCAAGGTGCAATGAAAGTCCATAGACTTTCATTTTAGCTTTCACATATAACGCAGCCTTTTTGTGCGTTGCGTTACACTGCACCCAGGTGCAGTTTTTCGTCCGACGCTAGCTTTATGCGTTACAATGTTAGTCAATGTAAAACGCACACTATGCGCGTTTTTAATCCGTTAACGCAGGCAATCAGTCCCAGAATGCAACAGAGGAACAATGTAGAAAGTTGAAAACTAAAAGAAAAAAAAATTACCTGCGTTTTCCTATGTGCTGTAACGCATTGAAAACGGATTAAAAACGCACACTCACTGCAGTGCAACGCATATCAAAACGCATACAACAAAACGTATGCTTTGAGCGTTCTCCAACGCAAGCTCTTATGTGAAAGAGCCCTAAGTGCTTTTGAAAATAAATAAATCCTTGAGAATCCCCCGTGAAGAGATAGACTAGTCCAAAACCTGTCGGTTCTGTCAGATTTCTACTGCCTACTGTAAGTGACAGCAACATAGGAGAAAAGTAATTTATGTCTCATTTTACTCTGGAAAAAATATACTGCTTAATTGTCTATGTTTGCACATATTTAACATTTTACAATTTTTCGCCATAGTGCCCCTTTAAGCGTGCCTACATCTGAGGGCCCATGAACGTTTTTCTATGGGGCCCCATGATCTCTAGCTACGCCACTGCCTGCAGTATTCCACATGGTGACTTCACATGGGCTGTATGCAGCCTCCACAGGTACATCTGCCAGCTCTGGACTCTTCCGCCCAGACCCTGATATCTGTTTCTGCATAACATGAGTCTGTGCATTTTCTCTCGCTGTCCTCATTTGCAACCCCTCATCAAGAAGGACAGAGCAGGAAGTGGTGAGGACAGGAAGCAGCTGCTGGAAGAGACAATTTGCTGCGCTTCTGGCGTTTCCAGCGCTGCCTCGTGTGTGTGTTATATAGATATTCTCTTTCAACCACCCTTATTCCCACGTGGCCTTGGTTACCGTACTTAATGTCCATCTGCATCTCCTCCTTGTCAGGCCCGGCGCTCTCATTCATCCCCACTATTTCTGTCACTCACCTTCACTCACTTTCCACTTCCTAACTCTCTACACTTCTCTATCTCTTTCTCTATATATCTCTGCCCCTTTTAGTCACTCTCTGGGCTTGATTCACAATGCCGTGCTAACGGATAGCAGGAACGTGCTGTGCGTTAGCACGCAATGTGAGGCGCACGTGAAGGTTAATGCGCATAAAGATTTATGTGTGCGCGCTAACAAAGGTGTTTGCGCGTTAATGCGCACACTTTGCCACGTTAGCGCGCGCACGTAAATCTTTAGGCGTGTAAACCTTCACGCGCATCACATTGCATGCTAAACGCATAGCGCGGTCATGCTATGCATTAGCACGGCTTTGTGAATCAAGCCCCCTGTCAGTTCCTGTTTGCATTCTGTCATTGCTTGTGATGACCGTAATCAGCTCATTAAGATTACGCAAAATTTTGCGTACATTTTCCCTGTACGCCTGTATGTAATTACGATTTGTAAATGTAATTGATATTGTATAATCATTCCTATTTTTCGCGTAATTTCATGACGACTTTGGCAGTGAATATCAAAGCCCCCATACATCCTATTGCTACCAAAATGACTACATAAGTTAAGGAGAATAGTGAGTACAAGTCAAAAATTTTTCCAAAAAGACCTTGTAGTTTTTGAGAACATGGATTTTAAAAATGTAAAGAATTTTTTTTTTAAAAATGGCAGTTTAAAAACTATTTTTTCTTTGCATTTTTAAAATCAATTTTCTCAAAAACTACAAGGTCTTTTTTTTTTTTAATTATTTTTTGACTTGTACCCGCTATTCCATTTGTTGCTATTATATGTAGCAATTTTGGTAGCAATAGCATGTATGGGGCCTTTGCTATTACCCGCTATTAAAGTCGGCAGAAAATGATGTGAGATAACGCAAAAAATTATGTGAAATTATGAAATATTACATACAAAATTAATTATGATTTTCTTTGAAATTTCGCATGACGATTACAGTATGTAATTGCGAATTTCTATGCGAAATTTCGGCCCACCACTGGTCATTGCCACTGGTTTTCACCTTACCTGTGCAATATGGTTTTTCAGTGAGTACAGATTTTACTTTTTATTCCCTTTTTTTTTATAATTCTGCTTCATAAATGCTGTAGAGGTGATACAGTAAATAAGTTGAGAAATAGTTAATAAGTTAATAGATAAGTTTAAAGTGGTCTGAAAGGACCTTAAAGAGGAACTCCAGTGAAAATAATGTAGTAAAAAAAGTGCTTCATTTTTTACCATAATTATGTATAAATGATTTAGTCAGTGTTTGCTCATTGTAAAATCTTTCCTCTCCCCGATTCACTTTCTGACATTTATTACATGGTGACATTGTTACTGTGGGCAGGTTATTTAGCTGTTTCTAGCTGCTCTGTCTGTTACAGACAGCTAATAACAGCTATTTCCTGTCTCTGATCATTGTTACATTGTGGCAGTTTGCCAGCAGTACCGCGGTATTCAGAGCCTCTTGTGGGAGGGGTTTCAGCACAAAATCAGTCACACAGCGCCCCCTGATGGTCTGTTTGTGAAAATCATTGTCTTTCTCATGTAAAATGGGGTATCAGCTACTGATTGGGAAAAAGTTCAATTCTTGGTTGGAGTTTCTCTTTAAGGATTATTTACAGCCTTAAACCTACTACCAGAAAAAAAATTGTAGCAGAACGGCATTCAAACAGTTAAACACAGCACTTTGTTCTTCAGTGGAAAGCCCCTTCAGCTTATGATCCTTATTGGAAAAGGAGATAACATTATCTTTTGTTTACATACCCCAGTTGATACAATTAGTTACAGCCAGCCAGGTGCAGAAATGGAGCTGACAAGCAGAGACATATGAGAAATCATCACTAGATAGCTGCTGTGTTTATATATTAAAATCTATTAATAAAATGCAATGGCAGCTTTCAGAGTAGATAAACTGTACTTTTGGAATTTGTAAACAGACAATATGACTTGTGCACAAAAGCAAATATGGTAACTGTATGGGTAATAAAAATTAGGAAAATACATATTTATTGAATGTTATGTCAAAGGTTTAGTTCACTTTAAGTTTGGTGTATTTCTCTATCCCACTCCCCCATCCTTACCTCTTATTACCTGCAGCAGCTCGTTAACATCTGTCTCTTTCTTCCTACCGGACTATGTCCTCTTCAAATGTTTATCTCTTTCTATTGCTCTCTCCCCTCCTCTCACCCTCCACATCTCTCTGTCCCTCTTCATATCTCTCTCTTCTTCCCTCCCTCCTTCTCCCTCTATCCCGTACCCACCACATCTCTCTCTTCCCCCTCCCTCTCCCTCTATCCCCTTCCCCCAACCGCTACATCTCTCTCTTCCCCTCCCTCTCCCTCTATCCCCTCCCCCCACTCGCTACATCTCTATCTTCCCCTTCCTCTATCCCCTCCCCCCACCCGCCACATCTCTCTCTTCCCCTTCCCCTCCCTCTATCCCCTCCCCCCCACCCGCCACATCTCTCTCTTCCCCTCCCTCTCCCTCTATCCCCTCCCCCCACCCTCTACATCTCTCTATTCCCCTCCCTCTCCCTCTATGCCCTCCCCCCACCCGCCACATCTCTCTCTTCCCCTCCCTCTCCTTCTATCCCCTTCCCCCACCCGCCACATCTCTCTCTTCCCCTCCCTCTCCCTCTATCCCCTCCCCCACCTGCTACATCTCTCTCTTCCATCCTCCCTCTCCCTCTATCTCCTCCCCCCACCCGCCACATCTCTCTTTTCCCCTCCCTCTCCCTCTATCCCCTCCCCCCACCCGCTACATCTCTCTCTTACCCTCCCTCTATACCCTCCCCCCACCCGCTACATCTCTCTCTTCCCCTCCTTCTCCCTCTTTCCCCTCCCCCCACCCGCTACATCTTTCTCTTCCCCCTCCCTCTCTCTCTATCTCCTCCCCCCACCGCCACATCTCTCTCTTCCCCCTCCCTTTCCCTCAATACCCTCCCCCACCTGCTACATCTTTCTCTTCCTTTCCCTCTATCCCCTCCCCCCACCCGCTACATTTCTCTCTTCCATCCTCCCTCCCTCCTTCTCCCTCTTTTCCGTACCCACCACATCTCTCTCTTCCCCCTCCCTCTCCCTCTATCCCCTCCCCCCACCCGCCACATCTCTCTCTTCCCCATCCCTCTATCCCCTCCCATCACCCGCTACATCTCTCTCTTCCCCTCCCTCTCCCTCTATCCCCTCCCATCACTCGCTACATCTCTCTCTTCTCCTCCCTCTCCCTCTATCTCCTTCCCCCACCCGCCACATCTCTCTCTTCCCCATCCCTCTATCCCCTCCCCCCACCCACTACATCTCTCTCTTCTCCTCCCTCTCCCTCTATCCCCTCCCCCCACCCGCCACATCTCTCTCTTCCCCTCCCTCTCCTTCTATCCCCTCCCCCCACCCACTACATCTCTCTCTTCTCCTCCCTCTCCCTCTATACCCTCCCCCTACCCGCTACATCTTTCTCTTCCCCTCCCTCTCCCTCTATCCCCTCCCCCCACCCGCCACATCTCTTGCTTCCCCTCCCTCTCCCTCTATCCCCTCCCATCACCCGCTACATCTCTCTCTTCCTCCTCCCTCTCCCTCTATCTCCTCCCCCCACCTGCCACATCTCTCTCTTCCCCTCCTCTCCCTCTATCCCCTCCCCCACCTGCTACATCTCTCTCTTCCATCCTCCCTCTCCCTCTATCTCCTCCCCCCACCCGCCACATCTCTCTTTTCCCCTCCCTCTCCCTCTATCCCCTCCCCCCACCCGCTACATCTCTCTCTTACCCTCCCTCTATACCCTCCCCCCACCCGCTACATCTCTCTCTTCCCCTCCTTCTCCCTCTTTCCCCTCCCCCCACCCGCTACATCTTTCTCTTCCCCCTCCCTCTCTCTCTATCTCCTCCCCCCACCGCCACATCTCTCTCTTCCCCCTCCCTTTCCCTCAATACCCTCCCCCACCTGCTACATCTTTCTCTTCCTTTCCCTCTATCCCCTCCCCCCACCCGCTACATTTCTCTCTTCCATCCTCCCTCCCTCCTTCTCCCTCTTTTCCGTACCCACCACATCTCTCTCTTCCCCCTCCCTCTCCCTCTATCCCCTCCCCCCACCCGCCACATCTCTCTCTTCCCCATCCCTCTATCCCCTCCCATCACCCGCTACATCTCTCTCTTCCCCTCCCTCTCCCTCTATCCCCTCCCATCACTCGCTACATCTCTCTCTTCTCCTCCCTCTCCCTCTATCTCCTTCCCCCACCCGCCACATCTCTCTCTTCCCCATCCCTCTATCCCCTCCCCCCACCCACTACATCTCTCTCTTCTCCTCCCTCTCCCTCTATCCCCTCCCCCCACCCGCCACATCTCTCTCTTCCCCTCCCTCTCCTTCTATCCCCTCCCCCCACCCACTACATCTCTCTCTTCTCCTCCCTCTCCCTCTATACCCTCCCCCTACCCGCTACATCTTTCTCTTCCCCTCCCTCTCCCTCTATCCCCTCCCCCCACCCGCCACATCTCTTGCTTCCCCTCCCTCTCCCTCTATCCCCTCCCATCACCCGCTACATCTCTCTCTTCCTCCTCCCTCTCCCTCTATCTCCTCCCCCCACCTGCCACATCTCTCTCTTTCCCCTCCCTTTCCCTCTATTCCCCCTCCCAACTAGCCTTTGACCATGATGGCAATAGTTTGTGAGCGCCCCCTGAAGGACACTAAGACTAGGCTCACAGTGGTCAGTTGCATAACTCAAGCGTTATAATGACTGTGAACTGCAATGGAGACTGGACATAGACTTTTAATTCAAAGCCGGCATGCAGCGAGTAACAATAACGCGATCCATTACTGTGAACAGGCCCATAGCATTGTATGGGCAGTGAGTTGACATGCAGAATAATTCTGCAACGCAGCTGAGCACTGTGAACAGGGCCTTAGAGATTTGACTTTTCCCAAAAATTCTTTGCACTGGGCTGTGGGAAATGATTCAGATCTATAGAAATGTATACAATAATGCAAGAGGCTGTAACACATCAGCGCTTTCCACAAATTACTGTAATAGTTTTGGCTGGAGCCCCCCTTTAATCTAAGAAAGAGCAGAGTGACATTGGTAGCTTCAGTTTTATCACCCATTGAAAAGCAGTTTGTCTTTTTTTGGGGGGTCGCAAGAGGAAACAATGAATTTACCCTCGGTGAAGAAACGCAGTACAGAGCCATGTTTATGTGAGGATAACCGAATCCCGCTGAGGGGGGTTCAGCTTCATCATAACTAAACATTGTTATGACTGGAGAGAGAAGGGTCTGCCTGGAGCCACAGAGAGATTCCATTCAGCAAAATTTGACTAGAAAGGCCTCGGAAAGTGTGGGGGAGGGGCTCACAGACCAAAATAGCTCTCGCCGTCCCCGAAACTCCTAGACGTTCGATTACACAACCCATCTGGTGGATCTTGGTTGCCGGGCTGCACCTTCCTACCACAGCTATGGCTCATAACCATCACTGAATGTCCCTCTGTGGAGCCACATCTCTAAGTCCCTTTGACTTCCTCAGCTTTCTCTCTTGGGAGATCTTTGATCCGCATTTAAAGAGACTCTGTAACAAAATGTTCAGCCTTATTTCTTCTATCCTATAAATTCCTATACCTGTTCTAATGTGGTCTGTCTTACTGCAGCCTTTCCTAGTTGCACAGTGGCTGTATTTTCTCTGTTATATAATCTAATCTTCTTTCCTTTGTCAGCTTTGTCCGCTCAGGCAGGAATGTGCTGCTTTGCTGTGATAGGTAGAAGTTATACACACCCTCTCCATGCCCCCTCCAGGCTCTGTATGAGTCACAGACTGAGCTTCTCTCAGCCTATCACATGCTGGTTAGCAGCCATGTTTTTTGTTTGTAAACACTGCCTAAAACTGGCAATTACAGGGCCAAAGAGGGGACCTGAACGCTTGCATAGGACAGAAGGAAAACATAGAGAATTGCACCCTGTATGTATTTAGAGAGTTTAGCCTGTCTAATCCCTCCTCACCTGTGACTAATCACAAATTGTAATTTGATCTCTCAGCGGTGTCATCTGACTGCCTCGGCAAAACTGCTAATTTGTAAACACAGGATGTTAACCCTTTGTCTGCCTCCATGATGCCAGGAAATGTTTTTCTTTAAAGTTTATTATGCTGTTGCTTATCTTTTAGATCAAAGAGGAAGTTTTGAGTTCAGGTCCACTTTAAAAGTGCTAGTAGTAAAAGTGTTTAAATTTGGGGATTTCTTTTTTAAATACAGTATGTTGAAAATGAGCTCTACATGATTCTGACCATATTTAGACCTGATACCCACTAGAAATTGCAAACACTAGGGTTAGAATTGTGCACCGCACTAGGCCGTCACTCACATTAAGCCGCTGCCCATAACTGCACTGTCCACAGTAAGCCGCCTCCCACAGGTGCCTCAACCACCGCACTAATACTTGGACTCTCCTAGTGGCAGGGAGGGTGGAAGCTCTTTATTTTTAAAAGCCAAGCATTTGTGAGTTACAGCATTTTTGGGCCACAATGCCGTGGGGGAGGGGAGTCGCAATCAAGGTCGGATTTATACTTTTTGTGTCTCTAGGCCAAGGGTGTTGTGACTCCCCTTCCTTGTGCAGCAAAGCCCATCCCATTCCATGTGCCGCCCCCTTTTCCATGAGTAACATCCATGTGCTGCAGCACCTCTCTTTCATGAACAACTCCCTTGGACATCAGCTTCTTTTTTTTATGTATTGTTCCCCACTTGCAGCCTTCACTTTCTTATGTATCAACCTCTTAGTCATGACCAGGTGCCCCCTTGAGCTGCAGCTGCCCAAGACCTGGGCCTCTGTAGCTGTTCCAGAAATCTGGCTCTGATTGCAATGCCGTGTCTCTTCTGCACTGAATAGACATCAAATATCTACCATGAAAATGTTATTTTGTGTTAGCACTGTAATACCATCAATCAGCCGTGACTTTACTACTTGGTAGCCAATTAGAACCACCTGATTTTCAGTACTAGTATGGTTGAGGTGAAGTTCCGGCTATGTGATTGGTTGCTGTTTCAACGGTTCTCCGATGATGGGACCCTCTGGAAATCTTAGGTTTGAGAGAGGTTGTAGCAATATATCTACACTAACACTATTCAGCCAATTACAACACTTTAAGTTGTAGAGGGTGCTGTGATTGGAGAATTGTTCCTTATCAAGTTTCCCAGTGGGTCACCTCAAACAATACTAGCAATGATAATGGTGCGGTTCTCTTTAAAAATTTGCCCTACCCTGAAAGAGTGCAGAATATTTTGGAGCACTGTATTGTTTGGAGCATGGGCAGCACTACATCGCAGCACACTGGGGCACTGACCCCCCTGGGAATCACTGTCCCCCCCCCCCCCCCCTGCTTGCTTACTACCCCCTGCTTAGTAACAAACAGTTAACTGTTTCCAGGCTTCAGCAGCGTACAGTGAAGAGGATCGGGTCTGTAAAAAACTCTCCATGTCAGCCTGCGTAGGCAATAAATAAGCCAGGGGTCTTATCTATTTGTCATTAATACCTCACAATCCTTGCAAGATCCCTTGTAATTAATGTATCTGGATGACACTTATATTTGTAAAAAAAACCTCACCTCCTTGTGATTGTATGTTCTAACATTGTTAGTCAACAGGAAGAGAGTCTGAAGAAGGCTTCCATGATGAAAGCATACTGTTTTTCTTTTAAAGTAAACCAGAGATGAAGTGTTAGCCGCGATCAGCACCAGTAACTTACTCAGTCACATCCAGGGCTGTGGAGTCGGAGTCGTGGAGTCGGAGTCGTGGAGTCGGGCAATTTTGGGTGCCTGGAGTCGGGAAAAAATGCACCGACTCCGACTCCGACTCCTAATGAATTTGTAACTGTAATTAAAATAGAAAATATGATAAAATGTTCTATTTCTCAGATAATAGTCATTACAAATAATGTATATATACAGTATATATACAGTAATAGCCGTGCTTAGTCCACAAAAATGAAATAAACCAATCAAAATGAGTTACTTGTGCTGCTTCAATAAAGCAGTCCCCGTATTTTTAAGGTCAGATATACATATCTGATTGTGACTGTATATATGATGTGTACACAGGAATCTCTTATATATACTAAATAACATCTATGCTGTAAGAATAAAGCCTGATGTGTAGCTGTGTCACTAATAGAGATGGTCAACGAGATGGAAATAATTTTGCATTGATGCTGATTTATGCAAATGTATGCACTCCCTTTGCTGATGAAATCAAATAATTTGATATGTTGTTAAAATTTGGTTTGGGGACTACAAATTAAAGGGTACCTGAGACGGATGAAAAGTAAAGTTTTATACATACCTGGGGCTTCCTCCAGCCCCCTTCAGGCTAATCAGTCCCTCGCTGTCCTCCACCACCCGGATCTTCTGCTATGAGTCCTGGTAATTCAGCCAGTCAGCGCTGTCCAGCCGCATGCCGCTCCCACAGCCAGGAACATTCTGCACCTGCGCAATAGTACTGCACAGGTGTAGTATGCTCCTGGCGGCGGAGTGTGTGCATGCGCACTACGCCAGACTGGCTCAAGTACCTGGACTCATAGCAGAAGATCCAGGTGGTGGAGGAGGACAAAGAGGGACTGATTATCCTGAAGGCCCCAGGTATGTATAAAACTTTAATTTCATCTGTCTCAGGTTTACTTTGTTACACAGTAGTACTATACTCTACATATGCACTCCCCACAGAGCTGCAGGGAATCCCCTGAGAATGCTGTGCACATTGAACACAGAGGTGTTGTCTGTCACCCATAAACCTTGTTCAGATTGTGCATGAAGAATGTGTAATAGAGGAAGAATCTCCTTATTCCCCTGCAGAGTACCTGCACATCACTCTTACATGTACCCACAGTCACATTGCCTAGGGCCTGATAGATGTTCTTTGTTCCGGTCTGTACCTTTTACAAGTACTCTTACCAAGGACTAGTTTTAGTCTAAAGGGAATAAATATAGTAGTCTACATATCCTTCTCACTTCAGTTGTCTTGTAAAATTCCTAAGCGTTGGCAGTTAAGAGACGAATTTCATGTTACATACTTTTAATCAACAAAATTGTAATATGCAAATTAGAGGAGTCGGAGTCGAGGAGTCGGAGTCGGCGGAATCCTAAACTGAGGAGTCGGAGTCGGAGTCGGTGGATTTTTGGACCGACTCCACAGCCCTGGTCACATCCACTTTGGGTCTTCTGCGCATGCGCGGTGGACTGTGCTGACGTCACTGAGCAAGTTATCGGGACTCATCGCGGCAGAACGGCAGACTGCGTAAACGTGTTTATGGGGCGGGAGGAAGCCCTAGGTAAGTATCAATTCTTATTAATGCTTCATCTTTGGTATACTTTAAATTAGCCAATAAACTAGAGCCAGAGCAATAACCTGTATTTTACAGACAGGAAGTTTTGAATCAGGATATCAGGATAAAATATCTAAAGCTCGACATACAAACATCAGTTTTAATCACCCAAATGGGCCCCACCAACCAGCCATCTTGCCCCCTTTGTGACCCCCCCCCCCCAAAAAAAAAGATTGGAGCTGCCACTAGTTTGGAGCTATATAGACACTGCTTTTTTTATTATTGCTAATAATAGAGCATCAGTACGATATGATTTCTCACCAACTGTTTCCAACCAGCCATTGTACACTGAATTGTAATAGGAAAACCCGTATTTAGGGATAGTGTTTTAGTGGTAATAATTATGATTTCAGCTTATATTTCACTTGTTGGTGCTAACAGCATTGCACTTCCTCCTGCCTTTATCCTCAGCAGCAGTTCTGAGAGGTTCTGCCTGCACTCTGACTGTTCTGTGCGCCGCAGCTCCCCTAGTGTACAGATTAGTGAAATGCAGTCTGTAAAAGTTAAAAATAAAGAGAGAGGAGTTTTCTGTTGCTGCCAAGGCTGGCACTTACTCGTTGCTTAGTCCTGGCAGGAGGCTGACATTGTTACATAAAACGACAAGTTAAAATGGTCTTTTTTGCCCGGCCAAACCTCTCTAATGGCAGGGTGCGAAAATAACTTCCCGGAAAACAGATCTGCCAGCTCGGACGATCCAAAAACCGAGTCGCTCCGCGGCAACAAATCATCCCGCTTTGAGGCCCGGCGGGCAGGTCTAGAGTTACAAATGCCATTCGCAGGGCTCTGCGTCAGGAAACTCTATACCCGGCCGTCCGACCTCGCAGACCCCTGCGCCATGTCTGCGCCGATAATGATTCCGCAAACGGCTTTTGGCACAGGCCGGCCTGTTGAGCTTGGCACAGGCGGGCTGCTGGGGTGCGGCGAACGCAAGACCTGGAGGAGATGTGCACGGCCGGAGAGAGGGATTGTAGGGCCCTTGCGTCACCAAGTAGCAATTTAATCGCGTATCGCCTTTCATAGAAAATGACTATTTTGATAATATGGTTTGGAGAAGAATGCCGAGAATCATAAGTGTTGTGATGGAATAGCAGCGAGGAACTCGATACCGCTCATAAATCGTCCTATGGCGCAAGCCGGGGCCCTGATTGTGTTCTCGTGTGGTCTTGGCGTCGGAAACTGGGCTGTGGATGTGGAAGTGAGGCTGTGGTTAGTTTGTTAACAGATACCTGACCATTATCACTGCTGGAAGCTGGGGAGAGGCAGGCAGCCTTCCCTTCAGTGTTCCGAAATATATGACTTATCCAGGAAGAGAGGAGGAACAGGATAACCCCCGACAGAGAGTCAAGGGGACCTGTCTAGAGAGGGATAGCAGCGCTGCCACCACCGACTTTACATTAACAGAACAAGACAAATGGCCCCGATCCAATTTACTTTTTCTCCTACGTTTTCTCTTAGGTGATATGTTCACATTTTATCAAAAATGCCTTTTAAGCCGCCAGCAAGCAAGAAAATACTTGAAGAATGATCGCAACTACCTTCTGTTTTAAAGTGGTCCGAAAGTCAGCATTTCTACTTTGCTCTAAAAAATTCCTCACAGCTTGAAAGCTACTATCCCAGAATTATTTTTTTTAGCAGAACATCACTGAAATGGTTAAACAAAGCACTTTGTCCTGCTATTCAGCATCAAATCCGCATCCAAACTGGAGATAACAGTATCTTTGTTTGCATTCCAATGTTGATACATGTGTGTAAACACAGTGTAACAAGTGAAAAGGAGCCCTCTGTGAAGCTCTCCGGGCTTCAAGCACACAAACAGCTCGGAACAGCTCATTAAAAGATGTTAGCGTATAATAAAAAGCAGTTTGAATAAAATGCAATGGCAGCTTTCAGGGCAAGATAAACTACACTTTGGAAACTTGTAATTTGTAAACAGACAATATTACTTATGCACCAAAGCAAATATAATAACTGTATGAGTAATAAAAAGTAGGAAAACACAATTTTATTGAATGTTATGTCAGAGTTTCAGACCACTTTAACCACTTGAGGACCGTAACCCCCCTAAAGACCAGGCACATTTTCATTAAATTGGCCACTGCAGCTTTAAGGCCAAGCTGCTGGGCCACACAACACAGCACATAAGTGATTCCTCCCCCCTTTTCTCCCCACCAACAGAGCTCTCTGTTGGTGGGGTCTGATCGCCCCCTAGTGTTTGTTTGTTTATTTGTATGTGTTTATTTGTTTTTTTTATAAAAAGTGTGTGTTTTTTTAAATCCATTGTATACCCCCCTCCCTCCCTCCCCCCGCCGGCCAATCCCCGTGATCAGCTGTCATAGGCTTCAGCCTCTGACAGCCGATCACCTCTGTAGCTCAGAAGGGGACAGCCGCGTCACACGGCTGTCCCCAGTACAGCGCTGCTGCTGATCGCAGCGCTGTAGGGGTAATTAGACGGTGATTACGCCATCTAACAGTCTCCCGAGCGGCAATAGCCACTCGGAGACTGAAGGCGGAGCTCAGCTCCGCCCACCGAGCAGGAGATGCGCGCGTATCCTGCAAAATAGAGCCCCAGGACTTTACGCAGATCGGCGTTAGGCGGTCCTGGGGCTGCCGCCACGGCCACGCCCATCGGCATGACGCGGTCGGCTAGATGTTAAGAAGGCAAATCACACCAAGCATTGCTTTTTAGTAGGAGGGCTTTTCAGTCTCTTTTAGCCCCCTCTACTTTAGTATTGGATCTGGGTCACTGTGAGCTATCTGGGTATATTGTTGAGTTTTAAAAAGTTATTTTAAACAGATATTGAAAATGATCTCCTAGGAGAAAAAGGGAATTGGACCCAAAGTGCAATGCTGCATCCCTACAACGGTAAATGCACTTCTTCAGGACAGAGACAGATAGATAATGGATGGAAATGGCTAGATAGATACTATAGGTGTCTAGCAGATGAACGGATGGACAGACAGACAGATGGGCTGAAAGATATGCGATGAATAGACAGACAGATCTATAAACTGTATTGCTGGGAATACACAGGTCGTTTCTTCCTCTCAATTCTACGCTCGATTGATTTTGCTGCCGATTCTCCACTCGATGCTCTTATCTTCTGCTAGTTTTTCTTATTTTTTTCCATTCACCTCTATCAGGAATCGATCGGCAAAACGATCGAATGGGAGATCGGACATGTATAGATAAAAGATAGGTAGGTAGATAGATAGAGAGATAGATCTAAAGGTGGGCACTAACGGTCCAATTTCTAGCAAAAAAATCATTTGAGCGATCAAAAATTCTGATCGGATTGGTTGTAAATAATCCCTGTTGATGGGCACAATCGATTATGAACGATTATAACAATAGTTGTCCGATTGGATTTTCGTCAAACCAAAATTTGGATTTTCTTGTTGGTTGTGATAGATAGGAGGTAAAGATCGGTTCGTTGGTGGTGTAGTGAACCATTTTTCTTCCGATCAGAATTATCTGATTGCTCGAACGATTTTTGGCTAGAAATTGGATTGTTAATGGCCACCTTTAGGGCCTGATGCAGTAAACTCCCATAAAGCTGTTGTGCACAGAGAACATACAGCAATTTTACCATTACTAGCGCAGGGGGAACACAGACCATAAACCCATTAGTGCCACGTGTGTTACCACAGTAATGCATGTTAGTCCACGTGTTACCATAGCAACGTGTGTTAACCTGGTAACGCGCCTGATGCTTATGGGTTATCGACCTACGCTAACACCGGCTTCCTGTGCTCGGCAACTTTACCTGAGTTCACTGCATCAGGCCCTATATGAGATAAATAACATAAAGATCGATTTAGGATGAGTGTAAAGAGGATAGATAGATAGATAGATAGATAGATAGATAGATAGATAGATAGATAGATACATAGATAGATAGATACATAGATAGATAGATACATCACTGGCGAACTCAGGGGGCTATTCCGGGTGTCTGGAACCTCCCCCCTGCACTGAGCTGTGTATTCAGCCAGGGAAGCCCGCATAATATAAACAGCCTCATTCTCCCTCCCTTCTTACTTCTGGTGCCTCCCTCCAGCTAATAGAATGAGAGAGGCAGCCGAGCTTCCCTCACAACCCTCACAAGAAGATGCAGCCTGCAGTGAGAGAATGTTGATTATGGAGTCCTGGACTCTCCACAGCACAGAAGTGTCAGACATGCTGGTAAATATGCACAGCATGATGCAGAGCTTGCCTGGACTCAGGGTCTGTGGGCAAACATCTGTCTGGTCTCTCCTCATTGTTATAATGACTGCATGTGTGGATAAGGTGTGGATAACAAGCTGAAAAGTTTTTGACAGTCCCTAGACTCCAGGAGGGCTTCTTTCTGACTTGTGTGAGAGACTGACAGGGACAGGAGTCCGATTACAGACAAGTAGCCTGTGTGATGTGGGACTTCAATACAGATAAGTTCTCTGCTCCATCTCAGGCTATTCTCAATTTCTCCACTCCTCTCTCTGGGCTAGTGCAACGCCAAAATGACAATAGCAATCGCTAGCAATTTGTGAGTGTGATTTTGTGAAGTGATTTTCAGAGCGATTTTTGAATGAATTGCTCAAAAACATGCTACATGCAGTATACCTGCGATTTTGAAAAAATCACAACACTGCTGTGGGAACACCCACATAGGGTAACATTAGCCAAGCGCTTTTCAAATCACTGTTGATTTGAAAAACGCTCAGAAGCACTCTTGGTGTGCACCAGCCCTCCCTCATTCACCTTTGTTTCCCTCTTCCCCTAGAGCTGACTGTGTGTTCTTGTCTTACAGGAAAGCTAAATAAAAGTGCAATCCTGGTGAGGCAAAATATTATTATTTAGTATTTATGTAGCGCCGCCATCTTCCGCAGATGCATATATCCCTGCATCATATGGGTATCGCTTGCGCTATGTGAAACTATGTAGCATATTCCACTGAATTGTCCAAACTAAGTCTATCTCCTGTTCCTCTCTTGGGGAGTTGTTCCAGCGCTGTACCCCGTTCACATTTGCTGCTACCAGAAGCCCTCAGAAACACTAGTGTCCTTGAGTACTTCCAAAGATAGGCAGCTCCGTAATACGCCAGCGCACTTTTGTGCATGGGCAGTATGGAGCCACCTGTATTCGGAAGCACTCGGGACATACGTGCTTCTGGACCTTTCAGGAACCCCCCCCTTAAAAATCCTGCGTTTGCCCCTGTACATAGATAGATAGATACATAGATAGATACATAGATAGATACATAGATACACAGACAGATGTGTATATGGAAGGTGTATGGGTAGATGACAAATAGATGGATGGTAAGATAGATATTTAGATAACAGATAGTATACAATAAACAACATAGGCAGTAAGAGAGATAGACTCACAGACTGACAAACAGATATAGAAATGGATAGATAGATAGATAGATAGATAGATAGATAGATAGATAGATAGATAGATAGATACAGTAAATAGATAGATACAGTAGATAGATAGATACAGTAGGTAGATAGATAGATACATAGATAGATAGATACATAGATAGATAGATACATAGATAGATAGATACATAGATAGATACATAGACAGATGTGCATATGGAAGGTGTATGGGTAGATGACAAATAGATGGATGGTAAGATAGATATTTAGATAACAGATAGTATACAATAAACAACATAGGCAGTAAGATAGATAAACTCACAGACTGACAAACAGATAAAGAGATAGATAGATAGATAGATAGATAGATAGATAGATAGATAGATAGATAGATCGATACAGTAGATAGATTGATAGATAGACTCCTCGCATGTTTCCGCATGTCTTTTTGGGTACGTTTGCGGTAGGTCTTGGCAGCCATAAGTGGTCAACTGGTTAAACTCACTTCTGTCAGGCTTGAGGAGTGGGACGTGTTCTGGAGTACAGCACGCCAATTACACCACGTCGCTCACATTCTCAGTACTGCTAACCTCAAAACCACTGAAAAGAAATTACCCATGATGCTCCACTGATTCTGACGGTACTCTGGCCAAAGGCTGGAAGCCGCCAACTGACTGATGGAGCGAATGTACACCCTCACCGTGTAGCCCCAGTTATTTCATCTGTCCACTAACTAGGCCTTATTGTCAAAATTAATTTTGAAATTGAGCTTGAATTAATCAGATGCATTCATTTAAAATCAACAAAATACAAAAAAAGCTGTGTGCAACATCAGTTATACTTATTACATACAGTAATATACGGTAGATGTAATTTTGTTTTTTTCTCTTGATAACTGTCAGTGCCTGGATAGTCTTAAATTGGTATAATGTCCTGACTGATCAATCAGCTTCTGCTTTCTTAAAGAAAACCTGTACTGAGAATTAAAAGTCAAAATAACCATACACAAGTCATACTTACCTCCCGTGTAGTCTATTCATCAATCTCTTTCTCCTGTCCCGCGTCCTGTTTGTCCACTGTGATCAATGGAATTCTCCGTCCTCCATTTTGAAAATAGCCATTACCACAGAACAGCTTCCTGGTCAGCACACAGTTAAACTGTAACATTGTCCACTTGAGCCATAGGGAAACATGGACACATCAGTTCTCCTCTCAGCTGTTACTGACAGCTGCTGATATATTTCAGTTCTGACAAAATGTTGTCAGAACTGGAAGGGATCATTGTCAGAAGAAAATGGTGAGCTTCTGAGAGGAACTGATGGCAAGGTAATTATGTAATGTTCATTTGAAGTTACCTCATGTGTTTATTTTAAATAATTTTACTCAGTACAGGTTCTCTTTAAGAAGAGGCCCCACCCCTTCCCATCTCAGTAACTGGTCAACTGGTTCAAAGCTGTCAGTTGGATTTTGTCACAACAGTCTATTGCAAGGGTGGCTTTCATTTAGCCGGTTATTATTTTAATAGTTCTTTCACCCTAAATGTATTATTATTATTTCCTCAGAAGCTATAGTTTTATACTCAAGAGGAATTGAATATATACAGCGTTAGTTCATTACTGTACAGTTTATACGGCAAGATAGCGGGATAAAACAACCTTTTATTTTTAGCTTTGTACTTGTTGCGCAATGCCAGAAGATTGCTTTGACTTGCGGCTTGTGTTTTTAGTATACTACGATCTGAGGGTAGCGGAGGGTTAAGCCTAGCGTTCAAACCGCACGTGCAAATAATAAACATTCGTGGCGTATTGCCGTAAAGTCCGTACAGCTGTAGGGTTTGCGTTTATTAAAATGGTATTAATAATGAAATCTGTATATACTAGTCGCAGCTGAAGATTGATATTATGTTTTTGGCTAAGTGAACTCTACAGATTTATTACAGCTATTATTATTATTATTGTTAGTAGTAGCGACCACCCTGGATCAGTACTTACTAAAGGTTACTTGAGTTTGGCTGCTTATGGCACTAGGAAGAAACAGCCTTTACGAGGTTTACAATTTAAGGAAAATAGGAAATGAGGCGGCATGTATTTAAATTTTGTCTCTGGGAAGAAATGTAAATTGGCTGTCTTTAAACTTGAGGAAGCTGCAGTTAAAAATCCTGTCTTTATTTGATCATGTGTCATGTTGCAGCCGTGTTGAAGGAATCTTTTTAAGGTGCCCATTACTGGTATAATTTTTTTTCAGTAAATGCAATCTTTCCATGTGATTTTTATGATTGAATTGTACAGAAAACTGCACAGTGTGTGGTGAAAGTTAATGTAAAATGATTCTATGGTCAAATGTAACAGATAATTTCATTGATTTGAATGTTGTATTTTACGATCAAATCCAAAAAGAGAAAATGCCCTTATCAATCCGTTTATAGGAACAATCAATAGTTACCTCCCGATTACTTTCAATCAAAATTTACGTCTAAAAATTGCATGTGATGAAAAAAAATTGTACCTTTAATGGGCACTTTTAGACTCTGTGGTCAGGGCTGCTGCTTTGATCGTATCTTCTAGTTGCTTACACTGTAAGGAGGTGGGCACAGACTGAAGCTCTCTGAGAAGATTGCAGCCGATAGCAGTGATAGCCTGTGTTGTAGAAAATGACCAAACTGAAAAGGGACTTTGCAGCTGACTTATATGATGTCAGCTGATCAAATAATTGCTACTAAATATTCTGTGCCACTAAGTGCCAGCACAGGGCTAGGGAACATCTGTGCTCAGCAGTGAGGCACACATATACAGACCTCCATCTACCGAACATTTAACCATTCCTTACTTCTCTTTAGCCACACAGGGTTTTATGGCCTGTAATTAGTAATCACTGTGATTTAAACAGTTCTGACTGCAGTCTAACTACAAAGAAACTTTCATTTAGAGCCTGGTATTCTTAAGAAGTATTTCAATACTTAATACAGGGTTTTTTTTGTAAATCTCTTGCTAAGTTTTAACATTTACCAGCTGAAAATCATAATTATGAAATATTTATATTTAATATTTCATAAGTACTTTATTGGAACATAAAGGCGCTTATTCAATTTATTTTCTCAAAAAGTACGGGAAAAAGATACACACACACACACACACACACACACACACACACTACACTACACTACACTACACTACACTCACTACACACACACACACCATACACATACATACACACACACACACACACACACACACACACACACACACACACACACACACACACACTACACTACACTACACTACACTACACTCACTACACACACACACACACACCATACACATACATACACACACACACACACACATACACTACACACACACACACACACACACACACACACACACACTACACACACACACACACACACACACTACACACTACACACACTACACACACTCACTCACTACACACACACTCACTCACTACACACACACACCATACACCTACACACATACATACACACCATACACACATACATACACGCACACACACATACACACTACACACACACACACACACTACACACACACACTACACACTACACACACTCACTCACTACACACACACTCACTCACTACACACACACACCATACACCTACACACATACATACACACCATACACACATACATACATACACACACACACACACACACTCACTCACTCACTACACACACACTCACTCACTACACACATACACATACACACACACACACCATACACATACACACACACACACACACACACACACACACACTACACACACTCACTCACTACACACACACTCACTCACTACACACACACACACCATACACATACACACATACACACATACATACACACCATACACACATACATACACGCACACACACATACACACTACACACACTACACACACACTACACACACACACACACATTACACACACACACTCCCTCACTACACACACACACACACTCCCTCACTACACACACACACACACTCCCTCACTACACACAACACACACACACCATACACATACACATACACACCATATACACATACACACCATACACACACTACACACACACACACACACTACACACACACTACACACACACACACACACACACACACACACACACACACACACACACACACACACACACACTCACTCACTACACACAACACACATACACACACAGGCACTATATTTATTATTTTCTCCTTCTGATTGTTCTGAATGTTTATTCATATTTTCCTTTACGTACAGATAATTCATTCTTTAATCTCACTTGTCTATTAAATGCCTTCATTATTTTTCTGTAGGAAGTAGAGTTCAGTTAAAGTTCCGTTTGCCCAAAGGCTGCTAAATAGAGAGTCTCGGGTTATTTTACGAGCCCCCAGGAACTCCTTGTCTTACCCCAGCCCCTCCCCTGGACCAGCTAATAAAGGTCACTGGGATATCGCCCCTGGCTGTCCTGGACCCTGTCCCTCCCCACATCGCTCAGCGTGTCCCAGGCGATGGCATATTTAACGTGACAGGTGCTAATCTAGCTGAGCATTCATCTTCTTCTCAGGCCCGGCATTAATTACGCAGCGCACCAGAATAGTTTTGTGTTTCCCCAAGGTGTGAATGAGCACATGTGGACCACACAGGTTAAGCCGTGCTGAAAGCAATCAGCCTGGATTGTCTGCGCAATTATTTTCCTTGGACTGGAAATCTGCAGCGCTTTCTTGAAATCTCATTTGTGTGGCAGCAGCTTCGAGGAAGGCCTTTGCTGGGTTCTTAAAACAATGGCGGAATCCAGGAACGCAGCCAGCGTACACAGGTCCTACTGAGTGGCGGCAACGAAAGCTGGTGACCATCTGATTCAGAGGAGGAAATTGACTGATGTGTTATGGTTTAAATACGCTAAGGTCTTTAGCTGGTGTAGAACTTTAGTGGGCACTCTCAAGTATGGCGTATGCATCAAGCGGTGGACCTGTGATCAGGCATAGTTGAGGAGTCCCATGATGTGACTGACGATAGATGACCTCTGAGTGAAGCTTACGTAGCACAAGTCATTGCCACTAGAACGTAAATGTTGTGTCGTAAGCTGATTGGTTCCTAAGCCCTGCTGGTCAGAACTTTGGCCAAGATAGCTGTAGGGTTAGAAGCTGGATCGTGTACTAGTTAAAGTGTAACTGTCGGGCATAAAATCTAAAATCAGATCTTTTTATTTTTATCTGGTAAACAAGTAATAAGGATGCTAACCAGGCAATCAGCCTTGTTGATAAAATGATCATTCCCCAGTTTACCTGACTCTTATTTGGTACACGCAAAATTTGGTACACAAAAAGGAAGTTGCAGTGCATGCTGGGTTGTCCTTTTTGCTTCTCTACTTCCCCTCAGACTTAACTAATGCAGCCTGATTGGCTGAAGCCTCTTTCCCTCCTGGTTTCCCCTCCCACACCTCTGTTCCTCTCTGATTGGCCATTTATTTTTCATGCTGAGACAATGCACTTTATATAGTGAAAGGTGGGCAAATCAGGCAGAGGCGAGTAGGGGAGGAAATTACATCAAAATTGGCTTTAAAATAGCCACAGTTGAAATGGGAAATGCTAAGAAGGGTTTTATCTTTTTTTTACTGTAGAAAAATCACTAAAATCAAAACGTGGACAATGCAATACATATCTTATGTAAGTAGAGCAAGTATTTATCTACTTATATATAATATATTAAGCTTCATATATATATACGAGATGGCTGGCCATTCATGCCAAGATTCTAGCTTATGTACAGGTGTCCCCTGAAATTGCATAAAGATTCAGCACGCAACATGTCTGCACAAACCCATTGTTCCCCTCCACCCCCCTGATGCTGGAAGCCACTCCCCTGTGATGTTATCCCTCCTCCCCCTCCATAGCAGCAGAGATGCGTCTGTAGCCTCTCAATGCATCTGTAGGGCTACGAACTGTCGCCTGAGGAGTCCCGCTTCCAGTGAGGGACACTCTCGGCGTGTGTGTGTCTACGCACCTTTAATATAAATTTAAGTTTAAATGGATTATGAACATCAATGAAGAGAAAAGTTGACCAAGTGCTGAGGGCTGGGTTATTGGACATGGGAAATGTATAGAGAAAAGCGCCCTCTTGTGAGCATGATGTGATATTACACAGTGTAAGACCATGGGGATAGATATAGTACATGTGTAAAAGGTAGCCTATATATTGATAAGTCAGTAATCAGTTTTTCCTATGTGCTCTGTGCTTAGTGGTGGGAAGAAGGCCTTACATTACAGTGATTTTAGCACTGAATGCTTTTACCGAAAGTGGAAAAGTAAATTATTTACACAATGGTGTGCCTATTACACCAGGCACATCAAACAAGAGTTTTTAAAGTGGACCTGAACTCTTGCACAGGACAGAAGGAAAACATGGAGAAATACATTCTGTATTTATGTCTAATTCCCCTTCATCTGTAACTGATCACAAGTGTGATTTGATCTCTCAGCAATGTCAGCTCAGGAATCTGGCAGTTCTTGGTAGAGCAGTTAATTTGTAAACACAGAATGTTAACCCTATGTCTGCGTCCATGAAAGCAGGAAGCAGACACAATGTAGATTTATTGCAGGAGTTTTGTAAGCTGTAATAAAGAAATGTTTTTCTTTAAAGAGAACCTGTAACAAAAAAAAAGTTCCCCTGGAGGGTACTCACCTTTGTAGGGGGAAGCCTCAGGGTCCCAATGAGGCTTCCCCCTCCCCTGTAGCTGCAGGCAGTCCAGCGCTGGCTCCCCTGAAGTGTCCCGGAATCCTTCCCTCGACAAGCCTGACAAGGCTTGCTATATTTACCTTCCCCGGCTCCAGCGGGTGGCGCTGTTGCGGCTCTCAGCACGGAGATAGGTGAAAATAGCCGATCTCTGTCGGGTCCACTCTACTATGCAGGCGCAGGAGACTTGCTCCTGCACAGTAGAGCGGACTGACAGCGATCGGCTATTTCCGCCTATCTCCGAGTGGAGAGCCGATACTGTGCCTGCGCTGGAGCCGCTGTTTGGAGGGCAAGAGCGAGACCGCCGTGGGGCACAGGAGGACGGGGGAAGCCTCGATAGGATCCGGAGGCTTCCCTCTACTGAAGTGAGTACCCCACAGGGGAACTTTTTAAAGTTACAGGTTTTCTTTAAAGGTTATTGTGCTGATGCATAATAACTGTAGTTACCTTTTAGACCAGAGAAGACGTTCTGTGTTCAGGTCCACTTTAAGGCTGCCTCTTACTCCTTCTATGTAATCTTCTACCAGAATGAGTTGGGAACGCAGTTCCCATTCATTAATCCAAGTCCCCGTGTGAATGAGCGTCGGCGATCACTTAGATGCCGCGTCATTCACGAAAGCCGATACTTACATGTCCACGCATTGCTTCCTGTTTAGCTTACTAATAGTACACAACAGAAAGCAATGCAGGAGGGCATCTTGTGGCCAAATAGTAAAATTACACCTACATACAATGTTTTATTTTTTTTATAAACAGTCATACATTTACATTTAAAATTAACTATTTCCCTACCACTCTCTCATAGTACCCAGGGGTTTTTTTTGTATTAAAAATAAAAAAAAAATAAGTGAAAAAAAACAAAACACTCATAAATAGGTACCTTAGGGACTGAACCATTTTAATATGTATGTCAAGAGGGTATATTACAGTTATTTGTTTTAATTCATGGGCTTGTAAATAGTGATGGATGCAAAATTGAAAAATTGCACCTTTATTTCCAAATAAAATATTGGCACCATACATTATACTAGGGAAATATTTTAAACTAGTAGACCTTAGGCTCCCTGCACATCTGATTTGCAATTCCGATTCTGATTCCGATTTACAATTCTGATTTTCCCAGAATGCTATCAACAGAAAAACGCAGGAAAAACGCAGCATGCAGTAACAATTAAAAATTGGAATCGCATGTAAAACATGATTAAAAATTGGAATCGGTATCGCATGCAGTGTGCAGGGGGCCTAAGCTAGTTTAAAAAAAGGGCTCTAAGTCTGTCACCGCCGCATGTCAGCATTCATGCGCGCCCGCACACACCTGCCCGGCCGGCCCCCTGGCCCCGTCCTCCCCCTGTCCCAACGGCTTTCCGAGCACATGCGCGGTAGCGCAAACGTACGGACCCAGGGACAAAGGAGGACGCAGGGACACTTTCATATTATTATATAGGATGTTACAATAACTGGGACAAATGGGCAAATAAAACGTGTGGCTTTTTATTACGGTAGCATGTATTATTTTAAAACTACCAAGGATGAAACTGAGAAATAATGTTTTTTTCCAGTTTTTTCTTATTATTACCATTAAAATGTTAGAATAAGAATTAGAATTCTTAGCAAAAAGTACCACCCAAAGAAAGCCTAATTAGTGACGAAAAAACTAGAAATAGATTATTTCGTTGTGATAAGTAGTAAGAAAGTTATAGGTGAATGAATAGAAGGAGAGCTATTGTTCTGGAAGTGAGATGGTTAGAATGCGTAGTTTACATTTTGATAATTGCATTACAGTGTACCAGAAGTGGCATTAAACTGAAGGTGACTCTGTAAAATGGGTGTGTGTACTCATTTGCTACATCCTCTTTCTGCCCCTTCTCGTATAGTAGTACTGTATAAGCTAATCTGTTATACTCTGGGTATACCTGCGCAGTTGCCGAAAGCTTGACCTGGAAACAGTTCCGCCATCCCTGACAACTATGCCGTTAAACCTCCCCCACCCTCCCCTTGCATAGCTATTCTATTAAGCACTCACACAAGCATGATGTACCTGTCTTGGACTAACTTTAACAGTAACTTTGCAGAACAAGTTCCAATGTAGATTGTGCAATAAAACGTTTTGTAATTTATACCTCATTAGTAGGATACTGCTGTCAGGAGATTCCAGCTTCTGTAAATTCACATTATGTACGGTGCAGCTGCCAGCACATACCTCTGACTGAAAATAAGCTTTACCTGCCAAGTCTGCAGACTGGCCCATGTTATCTTGTTAGTTAGGTTGGTGATTCTACAGAGGTGGCCACACCCAGTGAAAGATTGTTAGAATTAGCAAGTGGTGGTTGATCTCTCGCAGATTCTATACACAACTGATCTCTGAAAACTGCAGAACACATTGCTTCTAAGAGCTCTTTCACACTAGAGCCCTTTTTTTGTCGAAACTTTGCTTTAACCAAGGCAAAATGAAAGTCCATAGACTTTCATTTTACCTTTCACACCCGACGCTGCGTTTCGATGCGTTGCGGTACGACGCACCCGGGAGCATTTTATCGTCTGGAATCAGCGTTTTCCCGTTGGGTTAATTAATTACTACCGTCGCTACTCACCGTCGCACCGCAATATCCCGACGACACGCCGCAGCCAATTCAAAGCGTGCAGGAAACGGCTCCTGCACACGTTGTCTGATGTGAAAGAACCCTAAAAGCTACTAGGAGTTTCTAAAATGATGATTGTCATATAGGGACTTGGCCATTGGGGTGTATGTGGGGTATCTGGCTAGATCACATATCCGTCCAGAAACCCCTCTTGGGCTCAGGAGAACCTTGTTTGGCGATACAAAGTGTTGATTATTGTAATGTTGCATAGATTGCAGATATACCACCAGTTTTACTTATTGAAGTCTACGATAAAATGACTTCAGGTTCTGCTTAGAGTCTAGAAACCCCTTAGTATCTTGAAGGAACCCTGCAGTTATCTTTCTGGATTCATCCCTAGCAGGGCTCTGATTTTCATAGAAGGTAAATTCGTTTGCAGATACAAAAGGATCGCAAACTAAACAAGGGCTAACAGAACGTTCTGTCACTGGTGGGTCCTCGGCAACTGAAAGGCAGCCCAGCCCAGTGTACAGTGACTGTGCAGAACAGCTGTACTATTTGTTTGGCCTGTGAGTCTTCAGAGTTTTTTATTGCTTGGGCCGAGACCTCGCTTGATCTTCGCTTTACACATTTCCTGTTTCCAAACCACAAGAGACCCTGTCGCCCCCCCCTCTGGTATCTTCATCTTTTCTGTTGTAATACTCACAGCAGTTTGTGAGGGAACCCCCACTCTCACTCGGGGTGTTTATTGCTGTAGACGTTTATCAGACATCCTCCTGAGGCACACATGTAGTTATGAACAGGCATGGGCTAGGCCCGGCATACACGCACCACAGTGTCTTATCACTGCCCCGGGCAGCTCAGGAATTATGGCGGATGACAGAAGGAGAGATAAAGCCTTTACTATGTGTGGCTTACTGAACCTGTCATGAGAGAAACGTGGAGGTCACCAGCATTAGTGCCTTGGCTGTATTGCTTAGACCCTCCATGTACATGTTTGTACTGTGTTTACACTAACAGCATGCAGTCAGAGTAGGAGGAGACGCGAGAGGAGAGAGGGGTGAAGAGGTCATCATTGGGGAAAAGCAGCTTGTTGTGCTGTGTGAGGAGTCTTGCAGTGAGTGAGGAGGTTTAGGCAGGAGAGCAGCAGTGTTTCATTTGACTTGCACAGCAGAAGGGAGGAGGTGGCACTGCTGTCCTGACTAAGGAGGAATGGAGTGGCTGAAGGGAGAGCAGTTTGTTTGTCACAGACTCACAGCCAGCCAGTGTGTTATTGTGTTGAGCTGCAGCATGTCGTGTCTCAGGTTGTTGCATATGTGCCCTTTCTGACTGAGAACTTTAAATGAAGCAGAGTAAATTGTCAGGTGCTGCACGATCATTCTAAATCGGGAAGAGGAGTGAGGGATGGGGGCAAATGCTCATAAGTTTGCCTCAGGCAACAAAAAGTCTAAAACCGACCCTGCCTGTGAGCAGCCCTCTGACCCCTCCATTCCATGGGATGTAGTTTATGATAGATCACCTGGCTTACGTCGGCACACTTTATTACAGTAAGGAGTTAACAAGCATCAAACAAGGCCTAATCCTGGAATCCGGGTACAGAGAGGGAAGATAATGTGTCTGAGAGACCTGGAAGTGGTCCAGTGTAATCAGACTGTGGATGGGATGTCCCAGCCTGCAGTGCAGCAGGCTGATCTGTGCTAAGGCAGGCATCCAGTAGTCTCCTCACACTATATCTCTGCACCGGGGGAGGCAGCCAGGTGGGCGCTAGGACAGGCCTTTACGGACCGACCTCCATCAGTGTGGAGATCTACAGCTGCAACGTTTGGCCTTTGATTTCCATGCTCTGCCCTTTGACCAGCTGGAAGTATTGTATTACCCAGTAGGCAGAGCATGGTTTATCCACAAGGCAAGCTAGGCAGGGGCCAGGGGCCTACTGGGTGTCAAGGGGCACAGCTGCCACCTACATTGACCCCAGGCTATCATGGGGAGGCAAAGCTACTGCCTTGCCTTGGACCCGTTTAGCTTAATCCCTTTCTGCCTGTAGGAGCCGAGCTTTGCAAGTGAAGGTCTCCTTTGGGGGCTTGGGGGTGAGTATAACAACACTCATCACGTCCTGATCCAGAGATCTGTGTGCTGCTGGGGTTCTGCTTTGATATGTTAAGAAAACAGCAATGTGATTGGTGTCAGCTGTGCACATTATAAAACCTTGCAGCAAACTATCAGAGATAAAATGTTACAGGCAAAGCGTGAAAATTGGCATTCAAGGAATTAAATTCTTAAAGAGGAACTCCAGTGAAAATAGCATAATGAACAAAAGTGCTTCATTTTTACAATAATTATGTATAAATTATTTAGTCAATGTTTTCCCATTGTAAAATCTTTCCTCTCCCTGATTTACATTCTGACATTTATCACATGGTGACATTTTTACTGCTGGCAGGTGATGTCACTGGAAGTAGCTGCTGCTTGCTTTTTTGGCAGTTGGAAACAGCTGTTATTTCCCACAATGCAACAAGGCTCCCACAGTGTGATGTCAGCACCATGGTCCTGACATCACACTGTGGGAGGGGTTTCACCACAATATCAGCCATACAGAGCCCCCTGATGATCCGTTTGTGAAAAGGAAAAGATTTCTCGTGGGAAAGGGGGTATCACAGGGCAGAGGCGAGAGAGGCTCCAGCCTCGGGGCGCAGTGTAGGAGGGGCACACAACTCACTCAGCTATCATTCCCCTATTGTGTATGAAGCAGAGAGAAATAAAAAGAGGGGATACATGGCAGTGACTGCAAGCCAGATAACTAGAGATTAAGGTGTTGGGGGCCCTGGGACGCCTCTTAGTCTAATAGCAATCAGTGTGTGATGGCTGGGGTGGGAGGGATGGAGGGGCACACTTTGGTGTCTCAGCCTTGGGTGATGGAGGACCTTGTCCCGGCTTTCTGATTGGGATGAAGTTCAGTTCTTGGTTACGGTTTCTCTTTTTAGTGTACCTGTGACTTCAACACCTTCTGAACCTATTTGACTAGGGCTTGTTGAATAGATTTGCACAGCCACGCTCCCATCTGTGCACGAGCACAACCACACTGCGCGGACGCATGGATAGCCGGCGCCTGTGCATGGCTTTTTCCTCGGTGTAGTAATGGCTCCATGCTATTGGCTGTACTGCCCCTGCACAGTGCGGCTGCACTATTACACAGATGGAAGTGTGGTATTACGCATGGGCATTTTATGGAAAGCGAAAGTAATATATGCAAATCAACACAGACATGTCATACTATAACTAAAGCCCCGTACACAGGCCTGAGGCAGCTGATAGTGACCGGCTCATCCATAACTGGGCGTGTTTACGGCTGCTGGGGACCTTCAACCCACAAGCAATCCGCTGGGCGGATCTAATCCTCCTCAGCGACGCCACTCCCATTGTTCACACCGCTTCTCCCGCTCACCGTGTGACGCCACACACACGCCTGCTCGTCATTCCTTCTTTGTCCGCCACCCCCTCCCCCCGCATAGCAACAGAGCGTGTTGTCAGCTACACGTCTGGCACTAGTGTGTGCAGCCCAGTCTGTTGATGCTGCCCGTTGGAATTGTGTATGGGGCCTAAGAACGACATTAATTACAGAGAATGCCTAGGCATTCTATACATTACCTGCTATAAACACTTGCCTGTAACATATATTGTATATACTCCAGTATAAATCTAGAAATGTAGGTCTTGACTCACTAAATAAACTTATAGGGGTCGACTTATACACGAGTCACTGAAAACACTGAGCACACTGAGCTATGTGTGTACTATTAGTGACATTCCTAGTTGCAGCAATTTACCCTGTGGTAAGTGAGTACATTTGAAATCGGCGCCGGTAGACTTGGGCGCAGGATACAGCGGTATATAGCTGATCCTGCTTCTGCACAAGTCCCGGCCGTGTTAATTGCTATTCCCCCTCCAGGCCGCCATGGGTAGTGGGGGAATGATATAATTCGGCTTCCAGCGATTGCTGGAGGCCGAATTATCATGTGTTTAAGCAACCTCGGCTCTGTCTTCTGACAGAGCCGACGTTACTCACTGAGCGCTTCAATAGGAGTGATTCCTATTGAAGTCTATGGAGGCGCCGGCTGCGCCCAAATCTAGCAGCGCTGAAAAGCACTGCTCTGTGCTAAGTGACACTTTCTTGATAAAGGAAATGCCAAGAAAAAAGCTCTGAAAGTCCTGGGAACAACAATTACCAAGGAAAGGAGCAGGAGAGGGGGGGGGGGGGGGGGGGGGCATACTGGGCTGCAGTGAATGTGTTGTGAAGGGGGTGAATAATTGCTGCATTTAGGGGCCTGGTATTGGCTGCACTTAAGGGACAGGAGGGGTTAATAACTGCAATACTGTATGCAGTGCAGTCATTAACCTCTCCTGGGCCCCAAGTGCAGCCAATAACTTTGCTATGTAGACTTATACTTGACTTACTTAAAAATTCCAGCTGAAGAGGGTAGAATATTGAAGCCGACTTATACATGAGATCGACTTGTATTCGAGTATATACGGAACACTGTACTGAGATTGGTCTTTTCAGTTAGTTCCTGACAACAAGTGCTAAGCAGGAGGATAGCCTTCTAAAATCAGTTGTCCTTTCGGCCCTCTCTCTGACGAGAATCCATCATGTGAACTCATTTAATGACCCAACAGGAAACGCCAGCATTTTGTGAAAGTATTGACTTAGTTTGGTTTCTTATGTCGTGTTAATGATAAATGGCTGGCAGAGAGAGTGCTTAAAGTGGACCTTAACTTTTGCACAGGACAGAAGGAAAACATAGAGAAACGCACCCTGTATGTATTTAGAGAGTTCAGCCTGTCTCATTCACACTCCTTTTGTGTCCTACCTGATCATGCACCTCTATTACTGTGCACCCATTGCTATGCATTTGAGTGAACCTAACTTGCCTAACTCCATGCTCCCATCCAGTGACTGACTAAGCATTACCTTGTACTCATACTGTGCTGTGTGATCTGGTTTTCTTGTATTCCTGTATTGTCATATTGCTGTTTGTCACCCCTAAATATTGTCTGTAACCTAAATTAATGTCCAGCGCTGCGTAATATGTTGGCGCTTTATAAATACAACAAATAAATAAATAAAATAAATAAAATAATCTGTGTCAGCTGGCTGCCTTGGCAGCTAATTTTGTAAACACAGGATGTTACCTATATGTCTGCTTCTATGAAAGCAGGAAGTAGACACACTGCAGATTTATTGCAGTATTTGTATCAGCTATAACAAAGAAATGTTTTTCTTTAAAGGTTATTATGCTGTTGCGTGTATTTTAGAACATAGGGGATGTTCTGAGTTCAGGTCCGCTTTAAAACTTGTTCAGTTGGCAATTTAAAAGGTATACATTTCCCTGCCAATCAGATGAGACTTTATAGAGACCTCCTTTATGACACCTCAGTTCCTGATTGGTCCATGCAATCACTGTGAGGCGTGGGGTGTCGTCTCTGTCGCTGGCTGGCTGATGCTCTGCAGAGCTTCTCCTCTCAGCCGCATGTTTTGTGCTTTGTGTGGAAGGATTCTCACTGACCATAATAATAACTCTCGTTTTATGATTTGCTATTTCTAGGGCACAGACAGAAGCTTGATGACTCTAAGCCTAGTTTGTTCTCTGAACGCCTCAGTGACTTAGGGCGCATCCCTCATCCCAGTATGAGAGTGGGGGTCCCTACCCAGAGTCCTCGGCCCTCCCTGAACTCTGCACCAAGTCCTTATAATCCACAAGGACAGAGTCAGATTACAGGTAAGGGGCAGACTTACATTATTATCATTATTCTGATTTCAGTTTTTATTTTTATAGCCAGTGCCAGTTAGAATACAGGCAGGAATTGTTCAGGCAGGGGTCACACTTGATCAAATCCGCAGTGTTGTGCCGCAGACGAAAAAAACTCATGCAGAATCGCAAATGATAATAGTCTATTGTGCTGCTTGAATTTTTCTCTGTGCTTGGGATAGTGATTTTTCCTGTTATTTAACTGTGCTGTCTTTTCAGATTTCAGTACAGTGTCAGGCTGATAGCGCCCCACAGAGGTTGTCTTTGTCACTTCTGGTTTCTCTGCTGGTAACAGAATCTGTTTAGTTGCTAGCATTCAACCAAGCCTTTAAAGAGTGATTGTTAGCCACAAAATCATATTCCATTTTCCCACTGCACTGTGTTCATTATGCAGTCTGGAACCTCACCCTGCATTGCAAGATCTCCAATCTAATCCGTACTGCTTCTGCTGTAATAAATCTTATCTTAGTCAGACTGGCTGTATTTGGTGCATTGCCGACGCTCGTCCCCGCCGGTGCCGCTTATCTTCCGCTCGATTCCCTGCCATTGTCCCCTCGCGGGGAACGAGCATGGAATCGGCGGTGGTGAGATCCGTCCTGTCGGATCTTATCAATCGAGCCGCATCAGCCGCTCGATTGATAAGGAACATCGGAGCCTCATCTACGTGTGTAGATGAGGCTTTAGATTACAACAAATGCCTGGGCTTTTTTGGGGAGCTTTTAGATGCTTAGTTTCATAGATAATTCCACCCAAAATGTATATATTTTTTGGGTTGGACACCAGTGGGTTGAATAACTTTACTATTATTCAGCATTTAAATAGGGCCGACATCTTCTGCAGGGCTGTAGAGTATATTGTCTTGTCACTAACCGTCCCTCAGGAGCTCACAATCAAATTCCTGCCATAATCATAGTCTAATGTCCTACCATGTCACTGACTGTTCTCAGAGGCGCTCAGAATCTAATCCTAACATAGTCATAGTCTAATGTCTAACCATATTATTATTATGTATTTATATAGCACTGACATATTCTGCACCACATTACAGAGTACATAGGTATGTCACTGACTGTCCTCAGAGGAGCTCACAATCTAATCCTAACATAGTCAAATGTCCTACCATATTATTATTATGTATTTATATAGCACTGACATCTTCTGCAGCACTTTACACAGTCCATAGTCATGTCACTGACTGTCCTCAGAGGAGCTCACAATCTAATCCTAACATAGTCATAGTCAAATGTCCTACCATATTATTATTATGTATTTATATAGCACTGACATCTGCAGCACATTACACAGTACATAGTCCTGTCACCGACTGTCCTCAGAGGAGCTTACAATCTAATCCTAACATAGTCATAGTCAAATGTCCAACCATATTATTATTATGTATTTAACACTGACATCTTCTGTAGCACTTTAGGGAATACATAATCATGTCACTGACTGTCTTTAGAGGAGCTCACAATCTAACCCTAACATAGTCATATATCCATTGTAATCTAGGGCCAATTTAGGGGGAAGCCAGTTAACTTATCTGTATGTTTTTCTGATGTGGGAGGAAGCTGGAGTGCCTGGAGGAAACCCGCACATACATATGGAGGACGTACAAACTCCATGCAGTTAGTGCCTTGGCTGGGATCCGAATCAGGGACCCAGCGCTGCAAGGCAAGAGTGCTAACCACTATGCCACCGTGCTGCCCACCTACTGGCTTCCCATATGCATTAGGAATGGTAATGATTGAATCCCCATTGGATTACCTGGTGTACTTCTCCCACCATGGGTGCTAAACCAGAATGCAGGATTGTCCATAGTGTCAGACAGTAAAGCTGCAACCAGCGGAATGTATTGTTTGCCAAACATGTATCCCCGAGAAACAGAATAGCAGTATGCTCATCCTGCTGGACCATTCCTTGTACACTCAACAAGATTTTTGTTGCCGACTGAATTGGGCAAAAGTCTGTTAATAAAACAAAACATTTGTAAAGCGCTTTTCTCCCATAGGACCCAAAGCGCATAAGCTTGTCTCAGATCAGTACATAGTTGCAGTTTGTTATATGTTACATTGGAAAAAGCTAGGTAATACTAAATGCCGGACTAAACAGTTAGACTTTCAGTTTTTGTATAAATGTCTCTAGGGTTGGAGCTGTCTTGATTGGGTGTGGCAGGGCATTCCAAAAGCAAGGGGAAGCATGACAGAAGGCTCCAAAGGTTTTGAGTTGGACTCTGGGGAGGAGGGGGTCGTGTTATTAGATGGTGTTGATCTGAGGTTGTTGAAGGTGTGACAGATTATTAATGATTGACTGCTATTACTCTTGTTCTCCTCCGCCAGGGAACAGAACAGGCTGATCACTAGAGATTACTAAGATTCATGGTACATATATTCACATTAAAAACTGGGTCTACTTTCTAGAGATAGAGCAGGGGCAAACCCAAGATTTTCAAGGGGGGATTCCTGAAAGGTCTCCCTCAGCCACGTACAATACAGTATAACTATATGGTAGGACATCATGCTGGGTACACACAATGCAAGTTCCCGTCAGACTGACCAACAACGGGATTGATCAGTAGCAGTTTGGATACAGATAATAATGAGGACAACTGACATTGCTAATGAAGGGGAAAGTGAAGCATTCACACAGCAGAGGCACAGTTCCCCAGGGCTGCTCCATGCTCTGTACACACGCTGCTGCTCCATGCTCTGTACACACACTGCTGCTCCATGCTTTGTACACACGCTGCTGCTCCATGCTCTATACACACGCTGCTGCTTTATGCTCTGTACACACGCTGCTGCTCCATGCTCTGTACACACACTGCTGCTCCATGCTTTGTACACACGCTGCTGCTCCATGCTCTATACACACGCTGCTGCTTTATGCTCTGTACACACACTGCTGCTCCATGCTCTGTACACACGCTGGTGCTCCATGCTCTGCAGACACGCTGCTGCTCCATGCTCTGTACACACGCTGCTGCTCCATGCTCTGTACACATGCTGCTGCTTCATACTCTGTACACACGCTGCTGTTCCATGCTCGGTACACACACTGCTGCTCCATGCTCTGTACACATGCTGCTGCTCCATACTCTGTACACTCGCTGCTGCTCCATGCTCTGTACACACGCTGCTGCTCCATGCTCTGTACACACTCTGCTGTTCCATGCTCGGTACACACACTGCTGCTCCATGCTCTGTACACATGCTGCTGCTCCATACTCTGTACACACGCTGCTGTTCCATGCTCTGTACACACTCTGCTGCTCCATGCTCTGTACACACGCTGCTGTTCCATGCTCTGTACACACTCTGCTGCTCCATGCTCTGTACACATGCTGCTGCTCCATACTCTGTACACACGCTGCTGTTCCATGCTCTGTACACACTCTGCTGCTCCATGCTCTGTACACACGCTGCTGTTCCATGCTCTGTACACACTCTGCTGCTCCATGCTCTGTACACACTCTGCTGCTCCATGCTCTGTACACATGCTGCTGCTCCATACTCTGTACACACGCTGCTGTTCCATGCTCTGTACACACTCTGCTGCTCCATGCTCTGTACACACTCTGCTGCTCCATGCTCTGTACACACTCTGCTGCTCCATGCTCTGTACACATGCTGCTGCTCTATGCTCTGTACACACGCTGCTGTTCCATGCTCTGTACACACTCTGCTGCTCCATGCTCTGTACACATGCTGCTGCTCCTTGCTTTGTACACACGCTGCTGCTCCATGCTCTGTACACACACTGCTGCTCCATCCAAAGTTAAAAGTAGCAGGGAAAGAAAGGGGGCAGTGCTGGTCTGGTCTGAGGGGGGATTCTGGACAGCTGTAATCCCCTCCTGCGTTTGCCTACGATAGAGGGCATCAATATGTACAATGTAGCATTGTAGTATTAGTATTAGTAGTATTGTAGTAATTTAGTATTCTGAGCAAGTGTCACCGCCCCTTTTGTGTCCTGCAGCTGCAAAATGGAAGGGGCAAGATACAAACTGTGCCACTGGCTCTATTTCATGTGCGCAAATTCTGAAAACCAGGTCAGGGCCTTTTCTGAGCTGTCTACAGCTGCAACTTTCAAAAAGTTGTGAATGTTCTGCGTCTTATCAGCCAATCACAGTGTGATACTATCACAGAACACTGCGTTATTTTTTTTTTTCAGTAAAGATTAAAAATCGGTGTCACAGCCAATAAATATATACATGTAACATAGCCGGAAGGTGGCACAACCAAAACCTTCTTAAAGCGGACCTGAACTCAGAACTTCCCCTCTGCTCTAAAAGATAAGCAACAACTGATACAAATCCTGTAACAAATCTGCAGTGTGTCTACTTCCTGCTTTTACAGAAGCAGAAGGAGGGTTAACATCCTGTGTTTACAAATTAACTGCTCTGCTGAGGACTGCCGAGATTCCTGAACTGACACAACTAAGAGATCAAATTACACTTGTGATTAGTCACAGAGGAGGGATAATTAGACAGGCTAAACTCTCTAATTACATACAGGGTGCATTTCTCTATGATTTCCTTCTGTCCTGTGCAAGGGCATGTAATATATGTAAATATATGATAATATTTCCCTTTGTGGTATAATATATTTCTGGCACCTCGTGGCTGTTCTGCGTGCATGTTCCCGTCTTCTTCTTGACAATCTCCTCTTCTTCTGCGTTCCTTCCCTCTGCAATCAGGTCCCCCGGCGTGTCCCTCTGATGACACTGCGCCCCCTGGTGTCGGACGCACACAGCGGCGTTACATCAGGTGGCAAATTCCATTTTTTTGTATTGGAATACAAACACCTGTTTTGGATCCAATATAAAAAATGTAAGTTTAAAAAAAAAAAAAAGAGCTATTTACAGAACTAATGCCCACAGCAGCAAATAATAAAGTTACATATGTATATATACATATATATATGTATGTATGTGTATATATATATATATATATATATATATATATATATATATATATATATTTAATGAAAATCTAAAAAAAAAGGTGCTTTTTTTATAGTGTAAGAATGCTTGCAGACAGCTTGCAAGACCACAAGTTGCAAATGGTCTGCAAAAATGCTCACAATATACAGAAACACTTTGTACCGCTTTTGGTACAAAAATTGCAGAGAAATTAAACACCGGGGAGGTTAACTAAATACTTGCTTTGGCCAAAGCTTGTCTGTTCACAATCTCCCTGCCTTTCTGGTGACGTGTGTGAAATATTAGGTTGGGTGCACACTTGTCAGAGCGTGAATGTCACGTTTTCTGTCCTGTGCGTTTTTGCGTTTTTGTGCGTTTGTGTTTTGCGGCTTTTTTCCCGCACATGCCTCTTTCTTGCGTTTTGCGTGCATTTTAACGCGTTTGCGGTTCGCATATACAAAATGCGTTTTTCTATTGCGTTTTATGCAAATCACTAGGAAGATAACAGGAAGCGGAAATACATCAGAAAACGTAAAACGCGTATAAAAATGCATGAAAAACGCATTACATTGCATCACCATTGACTTACATTATGTGCATTTTTGATGCGTTTTTAAAAAATATGCAACAAAACCAGCATTTTTCAAATTGCATATTATAAAACGCATGCAAAACGCATATGCGTTTTTTTATATGCGTTTTTTGATGCGGCCCATTGACTACCATTGCCAGCAAAAACGCTACGTTTTCCCCAACTCTAGCATTTCTGCCAAGTGTGTTCCCAGCCTGAAGCGTATTTGGCAGCTGAAGAGTTAACATGTTTGCTATTTGCATTTTTCTGTCTTCGCTCTGACATAATTGTCACCAACAAGATAAAAGGCCGCTCAGATCGTTAGCATGTGCGGCACACAGGCACAAGGCTGCTCTTCAAAGTCCCCAGTCATATTATTTGGAACAAGATAACTTGCAGAGCTGATATTTGAAGCTTTGGGAGAGGCGTCAGCACACACAGGAAGTAGCTGCTGGTAGGCTGGCTCGGGGCTGGAGCGCTGGCTGTGGTTGGTGTGTGCAGGAAGTTTAGTGATCTGCATGTCTTCTGTCTGATCGCTCTCAGCTTCCCTGTGCCGCCAGCACCTGTACTGCAACAGCAAGTATCACCCAATACTACTCTCTGCGACATCCTCCTGTACATCTTACTGTGGGCCCTTTACAAGCAATTTCAGCATAGCTGAAAATCGCTAGCGTTTTGGAAAACGCTTGTACAATGAAAAGTATATGGAAGTGTTCTCATCTAAGCGATTTGCGATTTGCTGCAACGCAAACACGTTGCCTGCAGCATTTTCTGAGCGGTTAGCGTTTCAATGTTAAGTATAATAATCAACAGAGTTTTTCCAGCGATTTTACCAATCAAACCTTGCAGTTTACCCACAGAACACCACTTTTTGGCGCTTTGAGTCCGCAAGGAGAAAAGCGCAATATAAATGTTATTTGTCTTGTCTTGTCTTGTCTTTTTCTTGTGCAGATGTAATTTCCTATTTATGGAAGACTAAAGCTGGCCATTAACTGTCCAATTTCTAGCGAAAAATCGTCTGAGCGATCAGAAATTCTGATCGGATTGGTTGAAAATAATCTCAGTTGATGGGCACAATCCATTATGAACGATTATAAGAATAGTCGTCCGATTGGATTTTTGTCATATCAAAATTTTGATTTTCTTGATTGGTTGTGATAGATAGGAAGCAAAGATTGATTCGTTGATGGTGCAGTGAACGATTTTTCTTCCGATCAGAATTTCTGATCGCTCGAACGATTTTTCGCTAGAAATTGGATCATTAGTGGCCACCTTAAGGGCTTGTTCACACTTGGGCGATTCTTCAGCGCTTTGCTGATCACCGGCGATCAACAAAGCGCTGCTACAATATATCCCTATGGATACATTCACACTGCAGCGGTTGGGATTTCATGCAGTGTTTCGTGGGGCGATTGTTCTGTGATTCTCCTTCTATTGAACGGGAATCACAAGTGCAAATTGTGCAGAATCCCAAGATTTTCGTTAAAAATCACAATCGCGGAACCAAATGCGATCGTGTGTTAGCGGCGCTCCAAGCGCAGAGTGTGAACTAGCCCTTAGACACAGTTTATTGAACTAGAAATCGCAAAACACTAATCGCTGAAAA
Source organism: Hyperolius riggenbachi (assembly GCF_040937935.1). Taxonomy (NCBI): domain Eukaryota; kingdom Metazoa; phylum Chordata; class Amphibia; order Anura; family Hyperoliidae; genus Hyperolius; species Hyperolius riggenbachi. The sequence goes on from NC_090649.1 coordinate 68,294,905, forward strand.
AGCGCTTTCTATACAGTGAAAAATCGCTGGAAAATATCTAGGAAAAAACAATGGAAAATTCCAGAAAATCGCTCAGCGTTTGCGATTGTGTTTAGCAATTTCTAGTGTGAATGGGCCCTAAAAGTATTTTTTTTTCTTTCTGTGGACAGTTCATGTACCTGAACTGAAATAAACACACTGAATCGGACCTTTGAGAAGGATAGGGCTGAACTGTTACTTTAAATCAAAAAAAGTTTAAAAAGTAGGCAGGGACAAACCAATTATAGTGACACACAATGTAGCATGTAGTAGGGGATTTGTAATAGGGTTGTACTAAACTTGGACTGAACCCTTCCCTTTCTCATTCTAAATAATTATAACCCTCAACCAAAGAAACCCCAACGTGTTTCACCTCCTGAATGGAGGCTTCGTCAGGGCGGGAGGGGGAGGGAGGAATGAAGGGAATAGTCACAGCCTTTGGCAACATCTTTAGCCATTATACTGCCATTGTGCTGTGACTTTTGTATATAATTATGCTACCTTGTTTGCGATGCACTCTCAGTCTGCAGCTATTGAAGTCAGATGACATTCCCATTTTAGGAACACTTTGGAATGAATAGCTGATCATTTTATATGAAGTGGAAGCACAGGAAAGTTGAAATAATGTTTCCTCCAATGTGTCCCCGCCTTCTCATTGTGTGTCCAAACAATTTCATCTTCAGTGTTGTTCCTTCCAATGAACAGCCAGGATTTGGCTGATTGGATCTTCCTGCAGTCCAAGGAACTCTCAAAATTCTTCTCCAGCACTTGGAATGTGTCGATTCTTCGATGCTCACCAACATTCCTTATGATCCAACTCTCACAACCCTTCATTACTACTGTAAAAAACAAGGCTTTCACTAGACAAACTTTTGTTGACAAGGAACTTTATTTATATAGTATTATTTAGCTTTTATATAGTGCCAACATCTTCTGCAGCACTGTACAGAGCATATTGTCTTGTCACTGAACTGTCCCTCAAAGGGGCTCACAAAATAATCCCTACCATAGTAATTTGTCTATGGATGTATCGTGTAGTGTATGTATCGTAGTCGTAGCCAATTCAGGGGGAAGCCAATTAACTTATCTCTATGTTTTTTGGATGTGGTAGGAAATGGGAGTGCCCAGAGGAAACCCACACAGACATGGGGCAAACATACAAACTCACTGCAGATAGTGTCCAGGTTGGGATTCAAACCAGGGACCCAGCGCCGCAAGGGCAAAGAGTGCTAGCCACTACGCTACCTTGCTATATTTATAATTACACTGTACAGGTTTTTTTCTTCTCAAAATCATAATGCTTCTGACCAGAGCACTACAAAGGCTGGGATCTGAAACGTTTATGTAAACCATTTCATACCGACACTCTCAAAAGTGTTCTCTGTTTTATAAACACGGGGATCATTTGATGAGAAGCTAATGTTCACATGTTAGTGGACTGGCCAGATTCAGATCAGTTTTCTTTGTGTTCAGTGAGTCAGACCTGCTCCAGTTCCCAATTTCGGTAGACAAACCTGCTGAAGACCATCTCTGTCATGAACATCAGTCCTGTACGACTCTGGTCTTCATACAAACTGCCTGTTACTAACTTAGATTTGGCTTGTCTCTTCCTTATAGTTCCCCAATGGAAGGGCTTTGGCAGTTCTCTGTACCTGCTCTGCTTTTCTGATATAAAACAATATTAAATGTCTAGTTAGAACTAGGAGCTAATATTGGTCCTGCTGCCTTGTAAGGTTTTCTCCGTAGCGAATAATCCAATTTCAGCATTACCCAGAAGAGCTGTGAGCAGAAAAGGATCTCTGTCCAACAGGAAGAGCGGAAACTCCGTCCAACAGGAAGAGTATCGTAATCCCGCTAACATCCGTCCAAGAAATGTCACAGACTGGACGCGATCCCGGTTTCGGCCCCCAACCTCCCTGACTTCCACCAGTGTCCAGTAATCTGTGCGGTCACATCAATGACTTAACCAGACCTCATTAGGCAGGCCTATGAAAGTCTGTCACACATGTGTGATGTGTGGAATGGAGTGTTCGTTTTGGATTTCCTTTGGTGAGAGGTTTAAGGAAATAAAAAAAAAATGAAACACAGAATATGGAAAGGACATGGATGTCCTTGCTGCCAACTCTCTCGCTAGGCCTCACCCTTTCAGGTGGAGAGAATACAAGGCAAGGGGAAATATCTATTCTTCACCTAAGTGCCACCTTGCCATGACAGGCTAGTGCAACAGAAGAGGTGGTAGACCAGAACTCTTGCACAGCACACAATGAAAACTCCTAATTCCACATATATTAACTAAAGAAATTCACTTCTCTGTGTTCTGTTTGTTTAGCCAGATCACAGTGTGCAATTTGTTCTTTGTAGCAGCTGTGAAAAGACTGCAAGATAGCTCTGAGGCAGCTTTCCCTATAACAGAGAGCATTAAAGAGAAACCGTAACCAAGAATTGAACTTCATCCCAATCAGTAGCTGATACCACCTTTACCATAAGAAATCTTTTCCTTTTCTCAATCGGATCATCAGGGTGGTCTGTATAGTTAATATTGTGATTAAACCCCTCCCACAGTGTGATCTCAGGACCATGGTCCTGACAGTTTCCTGTCTGTGAACCTCATTGCATTGTGGGAAAGTTTTCAACTGCCAAATAAGCAAGCAGCATCTCCTTCCAGTGACATCACCTGCCAGCAGTAAAAATGTCACCATGTGATAAATGTCAGAATGTAAATCAGGCAGAGGAAAGATTTTACAATGGGCAAATACTAACTCAATTTCTACATAATTATTGTAAAAACTAAGCACTTTTTAATTACATTATTTTCGCTGGAATTCCTCTTTAAGGCTCAACCCTTTCAGTGCTCCCTGCAAAGTGAAACCAAGTTAAAGCTTCAGGATTTTTTTAGGATTTCTATAAATTATTACAAATATTTTTTTTATATAAAAGTTATCATGCTGTGGCTGATCTTTTGTAGCAGACAGAATGTTCTGAGTTTCGTTCCAATTTAAAGCTGTACAATTGTTTTCTAGATCTCTGTTGGTACCCAGTTGCAGAGGTAGTTTTTGTCTGTGTAGACTTTTGCTCATTAGCTGCTGTCAGGTAAATCACATTAAAGTGAACCTCCAGACTAAAAATCTACTCAGCAGCACTGAAAAGGCTTGGCGTTTCTTTAACAGTTTCACAGCATCAGAAGTTTGCTTTTCTTACTAAAGCCTAATTTTTAGTCTGCCTGGGTATTTTTCCCCTGATGCTGTGCAAAGCATGATGGGATTTCTGATGTTGTTGTTCTTGTTGCCTAGCAGCTGGGAGGCGTGATCAGGACACAGGACAGTTGGAACTGTGTTTCATGCTCTCTGTCACCTCCTTTCAACCAAAAAGATGGCTGCCCTCATGAAATCACAAACATTTGCCTGTTCTTTTAAAACAGGGTGGGTAAGAGATTATATTACCTATATATTTTAATTAACATAACTAATGTAACTTAATGACAGTATGTGTTTAGGCTGAAGTTCCTCTTTAACGCAGGCTGCAGTAGTCTTCTTTGAAGGATTCAGTCTGTGCTCCGCCCCCTTGATGCCTGAACAGCAGGATGATGCAATCCAAGCAGCTGCAGCCTCGCTCCTAAAGCTTACATCTTCATGATTTTGAGAAGCAGAACACCCATCTATTAGACAATATTTTTTAGATTTGTGTCAAGAGATTGGCTTTAATATTTTCATATATTTATACATTAATGTATTCAAGGTCCTACATTGTAGCAATTCATTTTAGCCCTGTTTTTGGATTTCAGCATGTAACCCCCAGTGAGTATTTACAGCGAAAACTCGCTCCTGGCTACCTGTTCTCTCTCATCTTATTCTCAGTAGCTGCAGTGTGTGCTGAACTAGATGTTATGATAACACAGGGAAGATCACAGAGTGCAGAGACACACTTTACAAGCTTAGCAGAGGAGAGTAAACATTTTATGGGCAGCAAGATCATTTTAGAAGCTTTGGCTTTTTTTTTAGCCAGGATCATCACACATTGCAGGTTATTTATAGAGTATTAGGCTGGGAGCACACTTGTCTGTTTTCATGTGCGTTTTCTGCATAGGAAACCAATGTTAAACCAATGTTAAAGAGTACCTCCAGTATAAAAGATTGGGCCTGTCATGCCAGGCTCTGTCTTAATGATGTAGGATTGGGGGTGGGGGGGATTTTGGGTTAAATACTTATTTGATCAGCTGTAATTCATTGCACAGGTGACACTTCATCCCCCTCCTCGGAAACCTCTGCCTGAAAAAGTACCAGAAAGCAGTTGAAAAACAACAATCAAAATTATTTTCTTGCTTGCTGGTGGTTTAAAACACATTTTATTTACAAGTTTTGAAAATATCACCTAATCACCTAGGAGAAAACTCTAGTAAATTGCACGTGGGCTCATGGTCTCCAGTTTTACATTTCAATGTAAAAGATGCTAAATTTACATTTCTTATACTTTAAATATACTCTGTAACAAAAATTTCTGCCTTATCTCTTCTATCCTATAAGTTCCTATACCTGTTCTAATGTGGTCTGGATTACTGCAGCCTTTTCTAGTTGCACTGTCCCTGTAATATATCTAATATTATTTTCTTTGTCAAGCTTTGTCAACCCAGTGAGGAATGGGCTGCCTCTGTTGTAATAGGGACAAGTTATGCACGCCCCCTGCAGGCTCTGTGTGCTACAGCATCTCTGCTCTCAGTTTCAGCTTGTCAGTGATGCAGTTTGTGAGGCTGAGGGGGGAGGGAGCTGCCTTTCACATGCTGAGAAACTGTGAGAATCCCAGACTGGAGTGCAGATAATTCACTATGTAATTTAAAAACTTGTAGTATACTGTAACACGATATATATATATATATATATATATATATATATATATATATATATATATATATATATATATATATATATATATATATATATATATATATATATATATACACATATATACATATATATTTACACCATCGTATACATATACACACACATATATATATATATATATATATATATATATATATATATATATATATATTATGATATAATTGGCACCTTTGCCACATGAACAGTGAGTAGAATAGATATTTCAGTAACAGCATATTCTTATTGTTCTATTGCAGATCCCAGGCAGACACAGTCATCCCCGCCGTGGTCCTACGACCAATCGTATCCATCATACCTGAGCCAGATGACCTCTCCGTCCATTCATTCCACAACGCCATTGTCGTCCAGCCGAGGTACGGGGCTACCGGCTATATCGGATGTGCCTAGACGCCTCTCAGGTAAGTGCCTGCTATCTATACCTTGTCCTGACCTGCAAGGGAATCCTTATCACATCCTGGCGTGGACCAAATTTAATTAAGCTCTCTCTCTCTCTCTATATATATATATATGCATATTGATGTTAACTAATCTGAAGTAGGGATGGCAATGCTGAGGAGAACTCATGGAGAAGCATGTGATCAGATTGATCAGCTGATAGATGTGTAAGGCTCTGATTTGCTAGTCATGGTCATGTGCTAAACCAGGAAGTCATCACAGCAAATCAGAACCTTACAGATCTATCAGCTGATAAAACTGAGCACATGCTTCTCCTTATATTTTCCTAAAGCGGTTTAAAACCCTGACGTAATATTCAATAAAAACATGTTTTCCTACTTTTTATATGCCATACGGTTATCATATTTGCATTTGTGCATAAGTATCATTATTCATTTAGAAGTTATAGGTTTCCAAAAGTACAGTTTTTTGCTTTGTGAGCTGACTTTGCATCTTATTAATAACTGGTTTTAATCATTATGTAATGAAGGCAGACAAGCTTTGACTCTCTGTCTGTGTGGAGCTTCTTTTCCGCAGTTTTAGAGCAAAGATGAAATGCTGGGTTATATTCGGCTTAAAGAGTAACTGTCAGGCTGCAAAAGCTAATTTAAACCTCTATTCTCCTGTGTTAAACAGTTTAGAAGCAAGCCAGAAAGGCAATACTGAAGTTAAAAATCTCTCTTACTTTTGATGTGTGCTGACAGCAAGGCTCTGTATTCCCAAGCTCTTAAAAGGACGAGAGGCCGCATAACATACAGCAAAGCATTCTGGGGCCCTCCCCTCGGCTGCTAGTGAGAAGTTACAGGGTCAAGTTACAACAGCATGTAACTCAGTCCAGCGCACAGCACTGATAAATCTCTGGGCAGAGTACACTACAGGAGTCCGCTATTGTTCCTAGCCACATGGCTAATTAATATTCACTGCACAGTAGTGTTATTCATTACGAGGTTTTCTGTGAGTGGAATCATCAGGAAGCAGGGAGGATATGATATCACATTTGGCTTCATAGGAGACAGACAAACATGGAACCTGCCATGAGCTGTCAGGAGCATTATTCTCTGCAAATACTATATAAAAATTCTGTGAAGTACAAACGTGGACAGTGAAATGCATATGTAATGTAAGTACAGCCAATATTTAGCTACTGATACAGTATATGTGTTTATTTTCTCTGAGACCTTATACCTAACAGCTCCTCTTTAAGCATTGCCATCCCTATTCTGAAGTATGCATCTCCTTTCCTGTCAGGCTCCTGTGCATGACATGGCATGTGCTGACAGATGATGTCCTTTCCTCCTACATTTTGCTATGGAGGGGTAGTCTTGTTTTGTGAGAACTGGAATATGCTCAATAGAGGCATGATAGTAATCATTCACATACACCAGAGACACCGTCCATGTACACCCTGTGAAAGAACAGGGTGGGTCCTTCACTTCCAGTGACTTTATTGACTTTTTGTGGGTGGGAGCTGTAACTGATGAATAGATGTGTCCACCCTATAAAAGTCAGTAGTCAACAAGTTCCAGGTAGTATTTTGAAGGTACCGTAAAACCTTGGATTGCGATTAACTTGGTTTAAGAGCCTTTTGCAAATCATTTTCTGAAATTGAGGCTTGATGTATATAAGTAACTTCTGGATATACAAGCACAGAACGTATACACACGTCATGTCATCCGAACTGAGCGGATGTCTCTGCTCTCTGTGACGCTGCAGGATTGTTCCTCATCTGAGCTTAGTAACTGTATAATGTCACATTTCCATGAAATCCTGAAAAGTAGGCAAAGCAACGGTCATAGGAAAAGTTTTTTTGTTAAAGGACACCATAGCACAAAAATGAAATTAATTAAAAACGGGAGGAGCAGGCATGTTTAGTGGGCTCTCCTCATGCCCACCGCCCCCCCCCCCCCCCGATTCTCCTCCGCCCCCCTCCGGTACTGCCCACCGACCCCCCAAACTTACTTCCTGGTCGTGGCTGACTGTGCAGGCCTCCTTGATAGTGCGCCCAAGAGCGCTCTGCACAGGTGCACTGTGTAGTTGTGACATCACAACTACGAAGTGCGTCTACACAGAGCGATCTCGGCGCAAACAAGGACGTCCATCACCGGGCAGCACATGCACAGTCAGCCTCGACCACCTCAACCAGGAAGTAAATTCAGGGGTCGGTAGGCAGTAACAAAGGGGGGCGGAGGAGAATGGGGGGGGGGGCGTGGGCATAAGGAGAGCCCACTAAACATGCCTGCTCCTCCCGTTTTCAATTTAATTTTGCGCTAAGGTACACTTTAAGTTTAAAGTCACACAAGTGTACCTTGGGTGAGCCAGTAGGTAGAAATGGTTCTGTTATAGTGAAAGTCTTATGTACGTCGTTTTGTAGTGATCCACACCCTCTACAAAACGAGGGACATTGGAATTCCTGTGGTGCCTATGAAGTGATTACTGCACACCTCACCCCCAAGTGTGGGTGGTCGGCCAATGAGTGCTGCTCTATACAAAAGAGATAGTGAAAGTCTTACACATTTTTACTTTATACGGCACAGTTCTTAGTATTACATATTTTTCTATAAATGTTTTTGGGTTGTGGAACGAATCATCTGAGTTTCATTCTCAGTTCCCATTCATTCTGATGGAGATATTAGTTCTGGTATAAAAGTGCTATGGATTAGATGCGAGTTTTCCGGAACCAATTATGCTCCCAAAAATGAATCTTATCATCAACATGAAAAAATAACCTTATTGCTTTGGAAGTGCTTAGTGTAGAGGTTGCCACCTCCACTAGCAATGCGCATGGTCTCTCCCAGGGCACGGGTCTATGTGGTTACTCAGTCCTGTAAATAATGATGGACCGCTCCCCCTAGTCTGTAATGGACACATTTCCTTTAGTGGTGGCACAGAAGGGGATACTATAGACACATGGGGGTACATGGTAACAGAGATGACACAGAGGGGGTCACTGGTGACACATAGGGGGACACTGGAGGCACAGGGGAACAGAGGTGACACAGAGGGGGACACTGGAGGCACAGGGGAACAGAGGAGGACACTGGAGGCACAGGGGAACAGAGGTGACACAGAGGGGGACACTGGAGGCACAGGGGGCATAGAGGAGGTACAGGGGACAGAGATGGCACAGTGCTTCAGCTTAAGAATGAACATCCAGTCCCTTTGACCGGGCACTCCCTGTACTCATTACCTTGCAAAAGGGATCATCCTCTGTAAACATCATTGGTTAATGTAACCCATTTTTCCCAACAAATTTGAAGTGCCAACAGGATGTGTTGGCTACCACCAGATAGGGCTGTTTGGTTATACTGGGACATGCAGTGTAGCATACCTCCCAACTTTATTGAGATAAGAAAGAGGGACACTGAAGCCACACCCCTACCACATCCCTAATCACGCCCCCAACACACCCCTAGTCACACATACCATAAAAACTTCATAAAAAAAAATATGTATGTTGTTTTATAATTCAAGCTACACTGGTCCTTTCTATCCTGGTTCATTTTCCTTCATATTAACATATCAAAATAAGAAACATATAATTTGAATGATGGTAATAAAGTTTAGAGTCAGCTAAACACATTTTTTCGGTATAAAAATATGTATATTTACAGAAATCAGTACATCAGTCCTAAAAGAGGGATAAATGAGCGAGAAAGAGGGACATGGTTACCAAAGAGGGACTGTCCCTCCAAACGAGGGACAATTGGGAGCTGTGAGTGTAGTGTGGCCAGTGGCGTAGCAATAGCGGGTGTAGAGGTTGCGACCTCACAGGGGCCCCCAGGGGGCCCACCCTCAACCACAGTATTAGCTTTTTATCGGCCCTATGCTGGTAATAATCACTTCTATAGATGCTTTGAATAGTGGTAATCATTAACTAATTGTTCCCCATCCCCTTCTTACACCTCTGACACTGTGGTTGTCCTTGGCAGGTTTTGGTGCGCCGTATCAGTTGTTATGTATGGAGTGCTTGGGGGGCCCCAATGTAAAACTTGCACTGGGGCCCAGTGCTCCTTAGCTACACCACTGAGTGTGGCATATGATTGGTAGATGAGCCTGGGACTTATAGATCTGCATTCCAGCTCACTGTAGAATGTGTGGTTTCCTACCAGCACACATCTCCCCTCATTGTTCATTTATTGGTGATATTATTGTACAGCAGTGCGTGGGCGTCCTAATGACAGTTATCTCTGCCACACCCAGCACCTGCCCCGTGTTGGTTTTCCCTGTTTCCTGATCCTGGCAAATGATTAGTCCACTTAGAATAATATCACATTATCATCAAGGAACATTAGACAGTTCTGTTCTGTGTTGTATTCATTATTGCCAAAGTCTGTCTTATTGTGACACGTTCTTATTTCTGTCTGTCTGCCAGCTGCTGGAATGCCCATTACGTCTGTTTGAAAATATTTGTTTTCTATTCTCACACCTTGATGAGACTTATTACTATTATGCAAAAATTCCATTAGGAGCAGGTAGCTTCCGCCTTGTGTAATCTTTCCTTTTGTAATCTTTTCTTATCAGTGATACAGCTGCTAAAGGCCTCTTGCACACTGCAAGCTATTCCGATTCAGATTCCGCTTTTTAATCTGTTTTTACATCCGATTCAGATTCCGATTTGCAGTGTGCAGGGAGCAAACTGCAAATCTGAATCGGAATCGGATGTAAAAACTGATTAAAAAGCGGAATCTGAATCGGAATCGCTTGCAGTGTGCAAGAGGCCAAAGGATACCAGCTTCGGAAAATCCTCAGTGTCCCCAGAGCAGCCTAAATATCCCCATCGTCCCCAGTGCAGCCCAGATATCACCATTGTCCCCAGTGCAGCCTGAAAACCCCCATTGTTCCCAGTGCAGCCCGGATATCCCCATTGTCCCCAGTGCAGCCTGAAGATCCCCAGTGTCCCCAGTGCAGCCTGAATATCCCCAGTGTCCCCAGTGCAGCCTGTATATCCCCATTGTCCCCAGTGCAGCCTGGATATCCCCATAGTTCCCAGTGCAGCCTGGATATCCCCATTGTCCCCAGGGCAGCCCGGATATCCCCATTGTCCCCAGTGCAGCTTGGATATCCCCATTGTCCCCAGTGAAGCTTGGATATCCCCAGTGCAACCTGGATATCCGCAATGTCCCCAGTGCAGCCTGGATATCCCCATTGTCCCCAGTGTAGCCTGAATATCCTCATTGTCCCCAGTGGAACCTGAATATCCCCAATGTCCCAAGTGCAGCCTGAATATCCCCAATGTCCCCAGTGCAGCCTGGATATCCCAAATGTCCCCAGTGCAGCCTGGAAATCCCCAATGTCCCCAGTGCAGCCTGGATATCCCCAATGTCCCCAGTGCAGCTTGGATATCCCCAATGTCCCCAGTGCAGCCTGGATATCACCAGTGTCCCTAATGTATCCTGAATATCCCCATTTTCTCCAGTGCAGCCTGAATATCCCCAGTGTAGCCTGGATATCGCCATTGTCCCCAGTGCAGCCTGGATATCGCCATTGTCCCCAGTGCAGCCTGGATATCCCCAATGTCCCCAGTGCAGCCTGGATATCCCCAATGTCCCCAGTGCAGCCTGGATATCGCCATTGTCCCCAGTGCAGCCTGGATATCCCTAATGTCCACAGTGCAGCCTGGATATCCCCAATGTCCCTAATGTATCCTGAATATCCCCATTGTCCCCAGTGCAGCCTGGATATCACCAGTGTCCCTAATGTATCCTGAATATCCCCATTGTCCCCAGTGTCCCTAATATCTCCATTGTCCCCAGTGCAGCCTGGATATCCCCAATGTCCCCAGTGCAGCCTGGATATCCCCAATGTCCCCAGTGCAGCCTGGATATCCCCAATGTCCCCAGTGCAGCCTGGATATCCCCAATGTCCCCAGTGCAGCCTGGATATCGCCATTGTCCCCAGTGCAGCCTGGATATCCCTAATGTCCACAGTGCAGCCTGGATATCCCCAATGTCCCTAATGTATCCTGAATATCCCCATTGTCCCCAGTGCAGCCTGGATATCACCAGTGTCCCTAATGTATCCTGAATATCCCCATTGTCCCCAGTGTCCCTAATATCTCCATTGTCCCCAGTGCAGCCTGGATATCCCCAATGTCCCCAGTGCAGCCTGGATATCCCCAATGTCCCCAGTGCAGCCTGGATATCCCCAATGTCCCCAGTGCAGCCTGGATATCCCCAATGTCCCCAGTGCAGCCTGGATATCACCAATGTCCCCAGTGCAGCCTGGATATCCCCAATGTTCCCAGTGCAGCCTGGATATCACCAATGTCCCCAGTGCAGCCTGGATATCCCCAATGTCCCTAATGTACCCTGAATATCCCCAATGTCCCCAGTGCAGCCTGGATATCACCAGTGTCCCTAATGTATCCTGAATATCCCCATTGTCCCCAGTGTCCCTAATATCCCCATTGTCCCCAGTGCAGCCTGGATATCCCCAATGTCCCCAGTGCAGCCTGGATATCACCAATGTCCCCAGTGCAGCCTGGATATCCCCAATGTCCCCAGTGCAGCCTGGATATCACCAATGTCCCCAGTGCAGCCTGGATATCCCCAATGTCCCCAGTGCAGCCTGGATATCACCAATGTCCCCAGTGCAGCCTGGATATCCCCAATGTCCCTAATGTACCCTGAATATCCCCAATGTCCCCAGTGCAGCCTGGATATCACCAGTGTCCCTAATGTATCCCCATTGTCTCCAGTGCAGCAGGTATATCCCTAATGTTTTTACCAGCTTTAGAACTCTCAGTAAATGAACATTCCGTATAGATCACCTGCTAGTACTAAAGATGTCACCACCAGTGATACATTTTAGAAAGGGAGATGAAAGATTTTACAGTGAACAAACACTGACTAAACAATCTATACATTAATATCCTAAAAATTAAGCAATTTTATTGATTATGTTATTTTAGCTACAGTTCTGCTTTAAGTGGCAATCAAATTAAGTGTTTATAAATACACCCCTATGATTTTTTTAGGATTTGGCAAGGAAAAAAAGAGTCTCATATTTTATTTTCAGTTTTACAGTTTTTGTTTTGTTTTTTTATTATTATTGTAACATTGCATCATACTATCACAGTTGCAGTTTTAAGACCATACTCTGCCTTTTAAGCTATAAAACAAAGCAGAAATAATGACCCTTTGAACTTTCCTTTGAACTTTCCTGCAGTAAAACCTTAACACAAGCTGTCTCTCACTGTTTCTTGGTTGTTTAAAGAGAACCCGAGGTGTGTTTGAAGAATGTTATCTGCATACAGAGGCTGGATCTGCCTATACAGCCCAGCCTCTGTTGCCATCCCAAACCCCACTAAGGTCCCCCTGCACTCTGCAATCCCTCATAAATCACAGCCATGCTGTGAGGCTGTGTTTACATCTGTAGTGTCAGTCTCAGCTGCTCCCCCGCCTCCTGCATAGCTCCGGTCCCTGCCCCTATCCCTTCCCTCCAATCTGCAGGGAGGGAAGGGATACAGGCGGGGACTGGAGTTCTGCAGGAGGCAGGGAGAGCAGCAGACTGACACTATAGAGATAAACACAGCCAGCTCTGACAAGCTGTTTGTCAGCAGCGTGGCTGTGATTTATGAGGGATTGCAGAGTGCAGGGGGACCTTAGGGGGGTTTGGGATAGCAACAGAGGCTGGGCTGTATAGGCAGATCCAGCCTCTATATGCAGATAATATTCTTCAAACCCACCTCGGGTTCTCTTTAAGTGCTTCAGAAAACAGGACAGTATTCCACCTAGTGGGACGAATAGCCCAGAGAAGCTCTTTTGCATGTTTTTTTTTAACTCTTCCTGTACTAAAAAACAATAGGAGACTCTTTTCTTTGCTACTAATGTTATATTTCTTAGCTGCACTACACATACAATTTATTATCTCATAAGTTTATTTTCGCTTCAGGTTTGCTTTAAGAGGAAAAGTAGAGACCCCTTTTAACAAGTCTTAGCTTGTCTGCTGCAGCGCTCCGCACGCCGACATTCTTAATTCCACCTTGATCCCGGATGACAAATGCCGCGACTCAGCGCCCTCCAGCAGACGATCCGTCACAGCCTCCTGACACCGCGCAATCCTCAACGTGCCTTATCAAAAGGCCAGATTAAACGCGGCGGTTCCCCGCAGCCTATTTCATCAGCGATTAACTTTTCAGAATCGGATCAGAATAATGAATGATGCTGGGGAGAGGCGCGCGTATCCTGAGAAGCGTGGCCTTTGTGGTCCAGGCTTAGCAGGATCTCCAGGCTTCATCGCGGTGGATGGTGAGTGACAGGTGCTCGCTTTCTATCCACTTGACCATCGATTGCCAGATATTTTTGTCTGCCACATTCTTTTCCCCATCAGTTAATATTATTGTTTTGGGGTTGTTTTTGGAGAAGCAGAGACAGGCGAGGGTAGGCTTGTCATCTGTCCTTGTTTCAGGGGTCTTATCACAGGCTCACAACCACATCTGAAGCCTCCCGCCTCATTATAAATTTCATGGCAGCGGATTTACAGAAAGTGTTTCCATATGTTTTGTCCTAATATATCTCGTCCCTTCTCCGCCCCCCCCCCCCCCCTTTCTCCGAGCGGAATACAAACTCACGCACGCCGGCTGGAAATGACTCCAGGATGTGACAGAGCGAGTCACATGGCTTCCGTGGCAATGTGGGTGGCCTCTCGGAATAGACCAGCTGCTGTGAGACTGGCTTTTGTTCTACAGTAGATTTAGTTTCAAAGTAAAGGACCCCCCTCATTTTCTTCTCCTTTTTCTCCCGTGCTTTGCTTCAGTTTTCATAGTGTCTAATCAATCTGTCAGGGGGAGCTGTGGAGTTCCGGCTAATGAGTCTTGTCCTGTTTGAAGAAGGCTGCGTTGTGAGGCATGATGGGAAAAAAAAGAGAACGCCAAGCTCCATTTCTTGTTGGGTGTCCTACTGAAAAGTTCTGCCGTATGACAACTGTCATGTGTTAGAAGTATGGTACATGATGAGAAAAAAGGTTCCTCAACACTTAAAGCTGAACTTGGGTTACATGGAAAATAACTGCTTTTTTCTCTTTTTTCCCTCTGCTGTCATCCTTTTGGACTCTCTCCATGCCCTCCAACCTCCAGTACTCACCCCTTCACTTTCTTCCCCCACTAAGGCTGTGGCCGCCAGACCGGTTGCTGTTCACTCTGCTTTGTTAGACTATTCCTACTTCCAGATTCCGCTTTTTAATCAGTTTTTACATCCGATTCCGATTTGCAGTTTGCTCCCTGCACACTGCAAATCGGAATCTAAATCGGATGTAAAAACTGATTAAAAAGCGGAATCTGAATCGGAATCACTTGCTGTGTGCAAGAGGCCTTATACCGGGCATGACCCAGTCAGGTTTGGCAAATAAAACTGGCTTCTCTTCCAGCTATAGACCAGTTCATCTGAACTGGGCATGTGCGAGTAAGGTCTGTGCATGCCCAGTAGTATAAAACCACTTGCACCCAGCTTTCTTTCCTCCATGTATGAGTGCTCTGTTCTACTGGACATGCTCAGATCTTTCTCGCACATCCCCAGTCTAGATGCGCCTGTCTACGGCCGGGAGAACAGCCAGAAGAAACTCACTTCAGGTACCCTTTAGGCCCCTTTTACACTAGCAGGCTAAACCTACATTGTATTACACTATTCTGCTGCAAAGGTCCGCAAAAGCAATGAAAGTCTATGGAGACTTTCACACTTATTGTGGTCCCTTGTGCTGCGCTGGCAGTATCCAAGCCAACAAAAGGGCAACAGAGCAAGGCAACCACAAGCATTGCACTTTCACACAATGCTTGGGGTAATAAAAGTCTATGAGTGTCACATTGGGAATCCCAAGAAATCCCAGTGATGTACTTCCTGCCCAGCAGTTAGCATGTCACATGGGCGGGGTTGGAACTATACATATGATCCTGTCAGCGCACTCTGCTGCAGGGTCATGAGATTGTCATTTTTTGCGTTGCGGTGGGATGCCACAGAAGCATCGCATCCCCATCGCATCCCCACCGCAACGCAACAAAACAAGTGTAAAACCCGCCTGAAGCAGCTTCTGACACATGCTTCTCTCAGACCGAGCTGCTAATGCCACCATTACTATCTTTCTTTTTATTTGCGTTCGCTGCAGTGTGAGAACCGCGTCTTGTGACTGTGAGCCACTGAAACTATTATGTTAGACAAATATTTGATCTTCAAATATACGCGATCAATTTTCATCAACAGTCTGAAGCCCTCGCATCTCTCCGCGGGGCGCGCTCGGGCGATGTAAACAAACACAGCGTTATTACTCCTGGGCAGAACCGTAAATATTATTCCACGGCCGGGGAGAACAAATAGCTTCAGTTTTCATTTGGGTATATTCGGATCAGCCTGACCTCTAATAGCAACAATGAAATGTTTATAAGGGCAGAATGTGAGTAATCAGCTCTGCGCTGCAAAATTTTAGTGACTTCAGGGGAGGGGGTCTGTTTATTCGGAGTTTGTAAATAAGAAGCTTCCTAATTCTGTCTTCCTTTTCCTGTTCTAAAACAACGCAGATTATGTGCTAAGTGATCCGAAAACACAAACTGTACTACTCCGCTGTACCTCCCAGCTCTCTGGATGGGAGAGAGAGGAACGCATTTCAGCAACAACATTTACAGACATCTGAGGCCAATTTTACAGAGGCAGGAGTTTTCCTATGCCTTCCTAGTCTTGTACAGCTTGTTTTGTGTGAGTCCTGGACTGGTGCTTTTAAAGGGGCAAACTTGGCAACTGCCTATGGCCTTCAAGCTCCACGGGGTCCCCAAGTGTGGGGTTGCAGGGCTACAACTTTAATGTCATGCATTTTTACAGTGAACCTGAAGTGAGAAGAATATGGAGGCTGCCATATTTATTTCCTTTTAGGCTGCTTGCACACCAAGACGTTACAGGCGCACGTTAGTGCGCCTGTAACGCTCCCCCAACGCACAGCAATGTAACACAAGTGGGCTGTTCACACAGCCCACGTTGCGTTACATGTAACGCTGCACGTTCTGTGCAAAGTGCAGCATGCTACGGCGTTGGAGCGGCTATAGCCGCGTTAGACTGTTTGCACATGCGCAGTGGGGGGCGGAGGAGGCGGGGAGAGCCAGCTACAGTAGCCGCGCACATGGCTACTTAATATTCACTGCACTGGCGGGCGCTGATTGGCCGGCGGGACCACGTGATGCGGAGTGTCTCGCTCCGCATCACGTGGTCCCGCTGGCCAATCAGCGCCACTCTGGGAGATATTATGGGCATCGAGCAGCCTAACGCGGCTCACTCTACCGTCGGCTTTTGCAGCACCATACGTTGTGTTAGGTGCACGTTATGCGACCTTAACGTGCCACCTAACACAACGTCTTGGTGTGCAAGAAGCCTGAGGCGACACCAGTTGCCTGGTAGACCTGCTGCTCATCTGCCTCTAATACTATTAGCCATAGACCCTGAACAAGCATGCAGCAGATCAGGCGTTTCTGACATTATTGTCAGGTCTGAGAAGATTAGCTGCATGCTTGTTTCTGGTGCTATTTAGACACTACTGCTGCCAAATAGACCAGCAGGGCTGCCAGGCAACTGGTATTGTTTAAAAGGAAATAAATATGGCAGCCTCCATATACTTCTCACTGCAGGTTCCCTATAAGCTGCAGGTGACCCCACATTCACGTTTATCCAGGGCCCCTGTGGTGTAGATTGTCAGCGTGATCTAGCCATCATTACCATTGACTCTTGCATCATCACGCTAGGCCCACGTTGACATTGTGCAGTCGCAATACAAGTTTTGGGTCATTGAAATTGCTGTAGGACAGCTGTTTGGAGACATGATGGAGACTTGCACAGTAGGGAGCTGCAGCCATTATCTTGTGCTGTCCAGATCTCCACAATTATAGCCCGACTTTGTGCCGAATTGTAGACCCCCAGCCATCCTGGTACTCGAAATATGGTATACAATCTCGATTGTATTCTCAATGCATGCATGCGATGAATGCATTATACCTTACTTTTTCCCAAGTTGCTGCCACTTAAGTAGGTAGTAAAAAACCAAAAGATTTGACAGACTTTGAACTAGTCCATCTCCTCATGGGAGATTCTTAGTGTTACCTCGCTGCAAAGAATCAATACAAAGATGCCGGCCAGCCACCCTGCTTGTTTGCACACTGTTTTGGCAGATTATCTGAGCAACTGTAAGTGCTTTTATAAATAAAGCAATAACTGAGAATCCCCCATGAAAAGATGGACTAGTCCAAAATCTGTCAGGTCTGATTTTCAATACCTACTGTAAGCGACATAGTAAAAAAGTAATGTATAGTGCATTTTACTCTGGGTGAAATGTACATTTCATTATTATTTATTTATTTATATAGCACCAACATGTTCCACAGCGCATTTATAGGTATGTGTTTTAAATTTTACAATTTTTCACAATAATTGTAGCCACAAAATCAAATTCCATTTACCCGCTGCTCTGTGTTTATTACGCAGCCTGGAACCTCATCCTGCAGTGCAAGCTCTCTAATCTATTCAGAAATGTTCCTACTGTAATTAATCTTATTTCAGTCAGTCTGGCTCTATTTGGTTCATTGCCCCTCCCACATCCCTGCTCCTCACTGATTGGCTGAGGGCTGTTCAGTATGAAGCTACAGAAATATGATCTGTGCTGTGCTCACATGTGTTTACAAAGCAAGCTAGATATGGCAGTGCAGTTTCTGGGAGAAAAAAAGAAAGTAAGGGAGGAAATGACATCAGGATTGGCTTCAATCAGGGGGAGTTAAGATGGAAAATGCCTGGAACAGTTTTCTTTTTATTTACTGTATAACTTTCACTGAAATCAAAATATGGACAGTACAATACATCTGTTATGTAAGTAGAGCAAGTAGTTATCTACTTGTATATATGGGATTTTTTTGTCCTGGGATAGTATGGCTGTCCCTGCTGTTATAATTATACAAATAGGTACTGCGACTGAATAGAAAGGGCAACATCTGATCAGGCAGAGGGAAATTTGTCCATAATAGTCCATAATAGTCCCATGGCTTGCACACCTCTTGGCTAGTGACATGAATAGCAAGTGACGTTGCCTGGCACAGGGAGCGCGGTCATGGAGCGGCGAGCCAGGCCACGGCATTCCGCTTATACCGGAGGGGGGGGGGGGGGGGGATGAATCGGCTATTGAGAGGCAGACAGGCTGGAACAGAGCCAGACCTGAGCATTTTAATGAGGCTACTGCAGCTTGGTAACTGGAAACACATGGCATTTTAATTGTTCCTCCTCCCCGAGCAAAACCTGGGCAGCGTAATATACGCAGGAGAGAAAGCCGAGGTGTGACCGCTGCAGCCTGCCCGAGTCGGGCTTTCATTTGCTTATTTATTGCTCTCCGAATTGATTTTTCTGGTTACAAGTGGGCGTGGCCATGTACACATGCACTGCTTCACATAACAGTAGCTGAAGGGCCCGTCCTGCTGCCCTCTTATTGGCCCGCCGTCAGCTCCAGGTTCATAATCCTAGCTGAGCCCCCAGCGAGCCGAGAGAGGGAGGCATTTGAAACGCAGCCGCCTCTTATAAACTGGTCACCGGCGCTGTCGACCTTTGAAAACGCTTTTTACAGACATTTTTTACAGCAGTTTACAGACCTCGAGCGTTTCATTCGCTCAGCCTTAGAAATTGTTTCTCATTTAAAGGGACACTTATTTTAAAGTACTCCCCACCCTCAGAAATAGGGCAGCAGTGCTTTTTATGTGATCAAGCTACAATCCTGAAGACTAAGGCCACTTTCACGCTGTATATGTTGCATTGCACATCCTGAAAAATAGCGATTTATTGCGATTACATTGTCCATTGCGCTGGGATGCAACAGACGCTGAGCCAGATGCGCCGCTGTACTGCAATCGTGCTGTTGCTAGTGCAGGGGGAGCACCGACCATCAGAGGTGTAGCTAGGGTTTTCAGCAACGGGGACAAAGACAGTTTTTGCGTCCCCCTCTGGACAAGATGGATGTGGTCATGCATCAGAATGTGGGCGTGGTCATGGGTGGAGACAAATGTAATAGTCAGATGTGCCCCCTTCTCCCCAGTTAGATAGCCAAATGTGACCCCTTCCTTTGGTCAGATAGCCAGATGTGTTCCCCTGTACATAGCCCCCCTTTTTTTGCTGTTATTAACGCTTCTGCACTCCTCTGCAGGCAGAGGGAGAGAAGCAGGGGCACATTGGGCAGCCATCGAGCTGCCTGTCCCCCTTATGGGGGAGAGGTGGCCGTGCTGACCTCACCAGAGGCGGACATAGGCCTGTGCAGCCGCAAAGGGGCCCCATGTCCTCTAGGGCCCATGCAATTGCACCAGTTAGGGCCTGATTATCCTCTAGACCAGTGATGGCTAACCTTGGCACTCCAGCTGTGGTGGAACTACAAGTCCCATGAGACATTGCAATACTCTGACAGCTCTAAGCATAACTCGGGGAGGCAGAGGCATGATGGGATTTGTAGTTTTGTCACAGCTGGTGTGCCAAGGTTAGCCATCACTGCACTAGACTTTTCTCCATTTATTTCTCTCTGAAACTCAAGAGAAACAGTTATAATAACTTGTATCCTAGTCATATTCAAGTTTAAATTGTGTGCTAAATTAATACAGTGCCTACAGAATGTGACCTAGGTTCATGTACTTTTATCTTTTCGGCATTGTTTGGATCCAACCATGATCTGTTATGACCACGCCCACTCACATGGAGCCCGCTTCATTTATTCTGCAAAGGGGCCCAACGTTAGCTTTGTCCGCCACTGGAGCTTACAGTGCTGCACCCAGGAACATGTCACCCCTTGCCCCCATGGCTATGGTTCTTTCGGCAGCTAATGGGCACATGTGGTAATCGCATGCTGAGGTGTCGCGGGGGTGGGGGGCTGTAAACATGCTAGATTCTTGGTAGAATCAAGCATTAATGGCCACCGGTTTCATGTAGCATGCGTACAAGGCCTACGCCTCATACTCATTTCAATGTGGTGCAGTGTAATGTGTTTCACAATATCTTTTGTTGGTTTGGGCACTCCAGCTTTCTGTAGCCACTGGGGGCGGACCCTTGTGTACTCATGTCTGTCTTCCCATTGCTCATGACTAAGGAACTATGACGAAGGCTGTGTACACGAAACTGCTGCCTTTGCCAGCCGGAGGGAGAAAACGGAAATGTCTGTAAACAAACCTCCCTGTCACTGCCATGCTTCACTCCAGGCTAGGTCTCCTACGCTGCTGTCATAGTGCTAACAAGAGACTAACAAGAGACTTCACAGCGAGATTTATTAACCCTTATCATTTCAAGTTTTATTTCACACTCTTAAATTTTCCCTAAATAATTGTGAATTGCATCTTTAATAAATACAATGTGTGTTTTTAATTCTGCCTGGAAGGTGTACTGGTTAAGGGCTCTGCCTCTGACGCAGGAGACCAGGGTTCGAATCTCGGCTCTGCCTGTTCAGTAAGCCAGCACCTATTCAGTAGGAGACCTTAGGCAAGTCTCCCTAACATTGCTACTGCCTATAGAGCGCGTCCTAGTGGCTGCAGCTCTGGCGCTTTGAGTCCGCCAGGAGAAAAGCGCGATATAAATGTTATTTGTCTTGTCTTGTCTTAATTCTGCTTAACGCCAGCTTCATGTAATGTTTACCACAGCAACTCACTATCTGGTAAAGGGAGGGGCTCTAGAATGAACCAATTAGGCTGCGCTGTATGACATAGTGATAGTGTACTTATATTTAAATAGCATAAAGAAAACCTGAAGCGAAAAAAAAAACCCTTATGATATAATGAATTGTATGTGTAGTATGGATAATGAATAGAACATTAGTAGCAAAGAAAAGTGTCTCATATTTTTATTTTCAGTCATATAGCTTTTTTTTAATGACATTGCGTTATATTGTCACAGTTGCAGTTTTAAAACCACACTCTGTCTTTTAATCTATAAAACGAAGCAGAAATAAGGCCCCTTTGAAGTTTCCTGCAGTAAAACCGTATCCCAATCTATCTCTCGCTGTTTCTTGGCTGTTTAAAGTGAACCAGAGACGAAGCACCCTCATGTATTTTACCACATATATCAGTGGGAACATTAGAGAAAACACCTACCCTGCTCTCTGCTTCATTCTTCACTGCTCAGCCCTGATAAAATCCCTGACTGAGCATTCAGTCTGGCTTTGCTCAGGAATCATTATAGCTGAGTCATTATAGCAGAGCCAGAAGTGGGGCAGGCTTGGGCTTGAAAATACATCACAGAAGACTCAGGTATAATGATTCCTGAGCAAAGCCAGACTGAATGCTCAGTCGGGGATTTTATCAGGGCTGTTAAGAAGCAAGCTGAGCAGTGAAGAATGAAGCAGAGAGCATGGTAGGTGTTTTCTCTAATGTTCCCACTGATATAAATGGTAAAACACATGAGGGTGCTTCGTCTCTGGTTCACTTTAAGTGCTTCAGAAAACAGGACTGCATTCGACCCGGAGGGTCGAGTTTCCCAGAGAAGCTTTTTTGCATAAATAGCAACTGAAGTTTTTTAACTCTTCCTGTACTTGAAGACAATATAAGACTCTTTTCTTTGGTACTAATCTTCTATTTATTAGCTGTACTGCACATACAATTCATTGTCTTATAAGTTTATTTTTGCTTTAGCTTTGCTTTAAAAAAAGCCTCTAGGTTGTCTGGATCACTCATGTCCTCAAATTTTAGCAAATCGACCATAATATACGGTAATCGTTCCGAGTACAGAGAGTTGTCGTGTTTCATTGTGGTGGCCGATGACGTTATTTTTTAATGTTAATGAAAAGTTAACTTTGAAAACAAAATAATAATCCTTTGTTATTTGCTTTTGTAGGTGCCTCGGAACTAGGCCCGTTTTCCGATCCCAGACAGTTTACAAGCATTTCCACCCTAACGGATAGCCGCTTCCCTAACCCACGAATGCACTACCCCGCAACATTTACTTACACGCCACCAGTCACCTCAGGGATGTCGCTGGGTATGTCCGCAACCACTCATTACCATACTTACCTACCACCGCCTTACCCTGGCTCCTCTCAGAACCAAAGTGGACCTTTCCAAACCAGCAGCACACCTTACCTTTACTATGGTACATCTTCAGGATCTTACCAGTTCCCCATGGTTCCAGGTGGCGACCGGTCCCCCTCTCGGATGCTTCCTCCCTGCACCACTGCCAACGGCAGCACATTGCTAAACCCCAATCTGGGCAACCAGAATGATGGTGTCGATGCTGACGGCAGCCACAGTAGCTCCCCTACTGTGCTAAATTCTAGCGGTCGTATGGATGAGTCTGTGTGGAGGCCATATTGATCCTACAACCCTTTCCTGTGGCCCTGGAGTTTGGAAAAACTTTCGCAATAAATACCAAAGTGCCTTAATCCTATCATATCTGATACGCATTTTTGAGTATGACTCAAAAAAAAAAACCTTGAAAATCTCAAGCAATAGAACTGAACTAGTCAACATTTGTGCCATTTTGTTACAAAAAAAAGGGCTAAAAGCCACATTGCCTTAAACTATTTCTTTATATTAATATTTATATTGAACTGAAGCATTCCAAAGAAAATTATAGTTTTTACGAGTACGAAAATAAACACCGTCAGATGTAACTTTGCTGGGAAAAAAAAAGGAGAACATTTTAGGAATTTAAATGGACTTGCTCAATACTATACCAAAAAAGAAAAATGCTGAAACCTGACTTACAGGAAAAAAGGGAAACGTTTCAACTGATAGAGAAAGCTGCACAAAATGTATGCCTTGTTTTTAATGTTTTTGTATAATTTCATATCATGATGATGGTACAGACTTTGAACTTTTTGAAAAATGCACTTATATCTCAGTTTCATTTTTATGCCTTAAAAAAAGTACAATCTGAATTTTAAAAAAAACTCAAAAACTTTTGCCTATGCAAGCAAAAAAAAGCCAAAAAGTTAAAAAAAACCAGACGCAACAATATTAGCTCAAAACGTATGAATTTTATGTTTATTTTTTAAATTATCTGTATGTATAAACTTTGTTTTATTTTCCCCTGTTTAACGAACTTTGTCTTCTTCACTTTTTTTTTTTAATTTATAATTATTTAATAATATTTGGACCCTTCAAGTTTTTGTTATGTTAAAATGTGCTGACAGGTCCCTAAATATGTATGTTTGTTTAATGTCAAATTTAATGATTTTTTTTTCACAAGCCTATGTCTAGGTAGATACGGAAGAGAAGCTATTGCCTGCCAGTTCTCATGGGGCAGACATTTTGTGGGCTGAACCAGAATGTGTCCAATCAGGGCATTAGGCACTCAGTTATTTCACTAGTAGCTATCAAGTTTGGAATCTTATGAAGATTGGTTGAGTTCACAAAATGGCTTCTCAGTTTGTCTAGGTGTGCTTTTAAAAGGGGCTTTCTGTTCTAAGTTCTTATTCCATGGAGCTCACCTTTGCTAGAATAATAATTTCTTTTTTTGTATAGGGATTTTCTCCCGTCGTACTTAAAGCGCTTGCAAGGCAGCCACTAAAGCGCACTCAGTAGGCAGTAGCAGTGTTAGGGAGTCTTGCCCGAAGATCTCCTTGCTGAATAGGAAGAGCCAAGATTTGAACCCAGGTCTCCTACGTCAGAGGCAGGGCCCTTAACCATTACATTAGCTTATTCCCCCATGGACCTTTCCTCCACGGTGTTGAAATAGATTAATACTGCTTTCTAAGTTGGTTGCTGAGGGTAAATAGTCAGCCAGGAGGTCTTTCTCTCTTGGTGTCCACTAGTTAGAAGAGATTTGTAGCAACTATGGAAAACCAAAGCTTAGCCAAGGAAGGACATTAAGCTTAAAATTAATGTGTTCAAACATAGTTTCAGATGATCTCAGATCCCAACCAGTAACACAACACCCCCCCCCCCCCCAAAAAAAAAGTTAGATATTTACCTAAGTGTATGGAAACCTCTGGCTCCTCCTATTTGACCCCACCACCACTGGCAAGGACCCTCTTTTACGACCCTCATCTCTATGTACGAGCGTCTTAAAACTACTACACCGGCGCGTTCGCACTCATGTGCATGTGCAGTACAACCGTGTTCATACAGAGAGGCAGGGCGGCCACAAGAACAGGCTCTTGTTGGATGTTACCTGAGTAGACCTGTGAAGTAATGGTAGTTATGTAGATAGATCGGGAAGGCTTTGCTTTAACCCTTTAACAGCCAATTTATTTACGGACTTGGAAATGCTCCAGGCCCATTTCTTTTAGAACATTTTTTTATTTCTTATTTGTTACATTTAGAGAGAGATCAAAGCATTCCAAGAATTTACAGCACAACACGTTCTGCCGACTGCGGCCAAAAGCAGCACTTATCTCAAACGAAATAAACTCTATTGTAGCTGCTAATGGGCTAAGTAAATCTGGGCTTGGAAGGTGTGGTGTCTGTTTTGGATAACAAAGGTGGGTTCCAAGGGAATATAGTTAACTTTAAGAAGACCCCTTTAACATTGTTTCTCATATTGCAAGTCACCCTGACTGAGAATAAAGACTGTACGGTGTGATTTGCTGAATTTTATGCCAGGGATCTTTACTTCCGATGTGCTGAATGTCATTTAATGACTAGACACATTAAAATAATTTAGCTGGAGTCATAAAATGAGAAATATAATGTAGCAACAAACATAAGTATTTTACTTAAAAAAATAATAACAAGAAGTCACATGGAAAGCCTTAAGCACTATAATCTTTATTTTTGATCAGATCCGTGTAAAATATATGCACTGCCTTTGTAGTATTCTTGCACTTCTCGGTTCCAAAGATTTGGCTTATTTCTTATCTGAAAAAAAATATTGATGTCTATGTATTTAGATCTGAATAAAAGGTACATGCTCTTACTTGATGACTTGATGATGGTTAGCACTGATGATGGAACATGATATTTTGCTTTTCTTACGCTAATAACTGTTTTCAGAGTGTTGTCTCAATGGAGATGTCTGGTTTATATGGTACACCTAAGGTACTGGCTGCACCGCAGTCTCGAGGAGTTTCTGTTTAGGTTAAGTATCAGAAACAGGCTCTTGCCTAAGGCACCATAGTGCCCCATTCTGAGCCACAAACCAGTGATATCCGTCCTGACTCCAGCTGCACTCAGAACCATACAGCATTTGTAGTTATAGATAATAGAATAACTTACCTTCTTCTCGCTTTATATTGTGTGAGATCTCTTTATGCATTACGGTACGTATTCTTAAGTGTGCTTAAAATGACTTAGAGAGAAGCTGTAGTGACCACAAAAGTGGAAAACTACAGGTGACCCCCCTCCCCCCGAAGGGGAGATTCGTGAGATTCTTCTACCCCTTCCACTTTAGTATTGCCGCTGTATCCACTGTGGTTATCTGATCTCCAGGCCACAGCTGACCCAGACACAGGACCTGCCCCTCCCCGACATAAAGGACAACTATTGTAAACAGGGCCGGAGCTACCATAGGAGAAAATGGGCAATTGCCCCAGGGCCCCAGAGCCTGTAAGGGGCCCCTAGGATGTCCCTCCCCATCTTAACTGTTGCTCCCCAGGTACTCTGCAGAGTCTGTTAAGTTGGGAGGTGATTGGGGGAGGGTCAGCAGCCAGCTCAGGGGCCCAGGAGGAAAATTTGGCTGCAACAAAGGGTCCATGACACTTTTTGGTTCGGGGGGTGTCTGTTGGGGGGCCCCCAGGCTAATCTTGCCCTAGGGCCCAATTGTTACTTGAACCGGCCCTGATTGTAAATAAATGTAAAATGTTTAATTAAAAAGTTCTAAAATGTATATTTTTCCCAGAGTAAAATTACATATAAATTACTGTTTTGCCAATGTCTTTTAGGGCTAGCCCATCTCCTCATGGGGGATTCTCAGTTTTATTCTTTATTTACGAAAGCACTTACAGAACTGCAGTTGCTCAGTCGATCGGCCAAAATAGGGTGCAAACAAGCAGGGGGGCTGGCCGGCATCTTTGTATAGATCCTTTGCAGGGAGTGCTTTTGTAAAGAATGAAGGTAATACTGAGAATCTCCTATGAGGAGATGGATTAGCCCAAAATCTGTCTGTTTTTTTATGACCAATTGCAAGCTACAGCAACATAGGAAAAATGTAATTTATAGTGTATTTTATTCTAGGAGAGAATTTGCATTTTATATGTATGTTTTTTAGAATTTTACATTTTTTTGTGTGATTGTGGTCCTTTAAATCCCACCTACCTTCCACTCACTTGCTTTCATCATGTATGAGGTAAGGATGGCGGGATTTATGTCACTCTGAAGGAGGAGGCTGAGGACACTGTGCATGGATCAGCTGTTTTTGAACCATCCAATGATTTACTGGAGGGCCTTCCGCCAACATTCTAATGAGCATGCGGGAAGAAAGTCAAAGTTCATAATAACTGCACTTTACCACTTTTATGGCCACTACAGGATCCCTTTCAATGGGATTCTGATCAGTAACGTAGTACATTTCTATTACTAACTAGCCCAATTTTATAATACTGGCATTTTGCCTCCAGCATGTACAGTAACTGGTTACTCTGTGTCTGTACTGATAGTAAACTAGCTGCATTGTTTGCTGATCACATTTTGAAATATCTGTTTCTACCATGTTCATTTCAGTCTATTTTGTTGTAAATGATGTGTTTTGCACTGCTTATCATCCTTGTGGACACGCTGATTACACAGTGCGTACCCAGTGATGACAATGCATCTGTTCTTGAATGAAAATAATGGTGACATGCCGGTATCTTTAACAAGAGTTAAAGGGAATCTGAAGTGAAAATAAACGTATGAGATAATGAATTGTATGTGTAGTACAAGAAATAAAACATGAGTATCACAGATATGAGTCTCATATTGTTTCCAGTACAGGAAGAGTTAAGAAACTTCAGTGGCTATCTATGCAAAAGAGCTTCTCTGAGCTTTCCAACCAAACTCAGCTTACAGTGCTTTTTTTTTAAGCACTTATCGCAACCTGTCTTTCACTGTTTCTTGTTTGTTTAAAAGGATACTGTAGGGGGGTCGGGGGAAATGAGTTGAACTTACCAGGGGCTCCTAACGGTCCCCCACAGACATCCTGTGCCCGCGCAGCCACTCATTGATGCTGCGGTCCCCGCCTCCGGTTCACTTCTGGAATTTCAGACTTTAAAGGGACTCCAAGCAGTGCAGAAACTATGGAAAGATGCATATCATTTTAAAGCTCTCTTTCTCCTCTTTCCATTGATATATAAACCGCCGCCCTACGCCTTTTAGTTTTCGCTATTTTCACGATTGAAGTTGCCACGGCCGCGATTTCGATCGCGAAAATAGAGAAAACTAAAAGGCGTAGTGCCGCGGTTTAGGTGTCGCCAGAAAGAGGAGAAAGAGAGCTTTAAAATGATATCCATCTTTCCATAGTTACATTGTATTACACAGGGCGACTTTTTCTGCTGAATGGAGCTGCTGACTTTGAGAAAAAGTCGCCCTGTGTAATACAATGCAACTATGGAAAGATGGATATCATTTTAAAGCTCTCTTTCTCCTCTTTCTGACGACACCTAAACCGCGGCCCTACGCCTTTTAGTTATCTATATTTTCGCGATCGAAATCGCGGCCGTGGCAACTTCAATCGCGAAAATAGCGAAAACTGAAAGGCGTAGGGTGGCGGTTTATATATCATTGGAAAGAGGAGAAAGAGAGCTTTAAAATTATATGCATCTTTCCATAGTTTCTGCACTGCTCGGAGTCCCTTTAAAGTCTGGAAACCACTGCGCCTGCATTGCCGTGTCCTCAATCCCGCTGATGTCACCAGGAGCGCACGGCACAGTCACAGACCATACTGGGCCTGCACAGTACTCTCCTGGTGACATCAGGGGAAGCGAGGACACGGCAACGCAGGCGCAGTGATTTCAGACTTTAAAGACTGAAATTCCAGAAGTGAACCAGAGGCGGGGCCGGAGCATCGGTGAGTGGCTGCACGGGCACAGGATGTCTGCGGGGGACCATTAGAAGCCCCGGGTAAGTTCAACTCATTTACCCCTGACCCCCCTACAGTGTCCCTTTAAGGTTTTACTGCTAGGAAATTCAAAGAATCATTACCTCTGCTCTGTTTCATCATTTAAAATGCAGAGTGTAGTTTGTAAACTTTACATTTTAGGTAACAATGCAATGTTATAAAAATATGAGTCTCTTATTTGCTACTATTGTTCTATTAATTATCCATACTACACATACAGTTCATTATGTCATAAGTTTTTTATTTTTCATTTCAGTGTCACTTTAAGATCTGTAGTGCATGTATGTTAGATTATCGTTATGGACCTCTTTTTAAAACATTTTAGCCACACTTAAGTACAAGTACAGGGAGTTTTCATTGTTTGCCAGGGTTGTGTTCTGGGAACCTGCATGTATAATTCAACATTTTGCATAATTTAAACAATAAATCCCATTCAAATCTAAACTGCTATACTTGTGTTTTACATGCATGTATTCCATATTTACTCAAACAGAAGGGATCACTGGGAAGTTATTTATGCTGGATCTGCCAGGCCTCGGCGGTTTTCAGCCAACCTTTTCTAATCATTTAGGCCTGGTGCACACCAAAACACGCTAGCAGATCCGCAAAGCGCTAGTGGTTTTTGAAACGCTTTTTCTTATTTTTATGAAGCGTCTTACCTAGCGGTTTGCGTTTTTGGGTAGCATTTTTTGTGTAGTAGATTTCATATATGGTGACAGTAAAGCTGTTAGTGAACAGCTTCTGTAACAAAAACGCCTGCAAAACCACTCTGAACTGCCGTTTTTCAGAGCGGTTTGCGTTTTTCGTATACTTTACATTGGAGGCAGAAACGCCTCCGCAATCCAAAAAATGCCTCACCCCGGGAGTATGCGTTTCAGCAAAACGCCTCCCGCTCTGGTGTGAACCACCCCATTGAAATACATTACCCAAGCGTATCCGCAGCCCCAAGCGGCTGTAAAAACGCAACAAAACCCGCTCGGTGTGCACCAGCCCTTTAAGTGGACCTGAACAGGAGGGAAACATAGAGGAATGCATCCTGTATGTATTTAGAGAGTTTAGCCTGTATGATTCCCCCTCATCTTTGTCTAATCACAACTGTATTTTTATCTCTCAGCTGTGTCACCTGACTGCCAAAGCAGAGAGCTCATTTGTAAATACAGGATGTAATATGTCTGCTCCCATGAAAGCAGGAAGTAGACACACTGCGGATTCATTGTAAGATTTGTATCAGCTGTAACAAATAAATGTTTTTCTTTAAATGTTATTATGCTGTTGCACATCTTTTAGAGCAGAGAGGAAGTTCTGAGTTCGGGTCCGCTTTAATGATTGGACAGGTGTACGATGGCTCCAATCGTTTGTGTCCGCCAAGTTTTGTTGGGTTTTCACCTATATTGTTCAGTTGCAGGCACAGACACATGCTTTTTTCCCATGAAGCACGAACCAATCGCCATGTCCAATCATATAAATACCAAGAAGCTAAAAGAGGACCTGTAACGACTCATAGTAGAATGCAGTAAATTCATTCAGGGTACCCCACAGAAACCCCTCCTACTGATATATATTGCTGTATATTGGTATTTAGTGCCCCACCACCACCACTGTAGCTGTTTGTCTGACAAAGAGTACCTACAGTGAATTATAGTTTATTTACTCCTTCAGTGATCAGAAGGGGTTAATGACTCAATGGGAAACAAGCATTACTCTTAAGCCCTATCCCGCCAGCAAAAATCGCTGTGGCTTGTTCAAAGAACGCTGGAACTTTGTGGCCACTCCCACAACCCGCCACCATGGCTTCGTTAAATAACTTTGTGGCCACTCCCACAACCCGCCACCATGGCTTCGTTAAATAACTATGTGGCCACTCCCACAACACTCCACTGTGGCTTTGCCAAAGAACTATCTGGCCACTTCCACAACCCGCCATCGTGGCTTCGCCAAAGAACTCTGTGGCCACTCCCATGACCCACCACCAGCTTGGGGTTAGGGTTTGATAGCAATGCCCATTCCTCAGCAAACAGGTGTGTTATTCAGCCATTCAATTGCCATAAAAGTGTTAGGGGACAAAAAGGAGTAAAATAGATACTCATGTAATTCAAACAAAATGGCTGCTCTGACACGCATAAGCAAGCTGGGCGTAAACCTTGTACACACCCTAGATCAGGGGTGTCAAACTCAAATGCAAAGTGACCCGAAACTGAACACTGGGACCTAGTGGCGGGCCAACCTCATTGTCTACT
The DNA here is from genome assembly GCF_040937935.1 of Hyperolius riggenbachi. Classification (NCBI taxonomy): domain Eukaryota; kingdom Metazoa; phylum Chordata; class Amphibia; order Anura; family Hyperoliidae; genus Hyperolius; species Hyperolius riggenbachi. The sequence continues at coordinate 68,325,436 of NC_090649.1, forward strand.
GGCCACCTTCCTCCCTTATAAAGTTCCCTGGTGTCTAATGGCCCCCCTCCAACCCCTTTACAGTTCCCTGGTGTCTAGTGACCCCCCTCCCCTATACAGTTCCCTGGTGTCTAGAGATCCCCTCTTCTATACAGTTCCCTAGTGTCTAGAGGCCCCACCCTCCATTATACAGTTCCCTAGTGTTCCTCCCTTATACAGTTCCCTGGTGTCTAGTGGACCAAACCCTCCCCTATACAGTTCCCTGGTGTCTAGAGGACCCCACCCTCCCCTATACAGTTCCCTGGTGTCTAGTTGCCCCAGCCCTCCCCTATACAGTTCCCTAGTGTTTAGTGCTTTCCCCCTACTTCCCCAATATGGCTTCCCTAGTGTTCTAGGGCTTCACCTCCAGTATAGCTTCCCTGGTGGTCTATAGTGTGCCAAACATAATGCAAAGTGTGGAAACCACTTCAGGGCCAAATTTAATGGCTCTGAGGGCCAGATTTGGCCCCGGGCCGGAGTTTGACATTTATGCCCTAGATTGTTCTCGAGTAAGGTGGCCGGTCGCGGCTGCCTCTGCCGAGGACCTGGTGTGTGAATAGCAGCTCCTGATCCAAGGGCATCATTACAAATCATGGAGCCCCCAGAAAAACTTTGATGGAGCCCCCCAATGGTCACACCCCTTCCCTTTCAACTTTGCAGGTGTCAGAAAACAAGTTCAGAAATCGTTATTTCACACCCATAACTAGTGTAACCATAAAAACACCTCATCTGAGGGAGTCAAGTAGTAGTTGGGGCCCCCTTACATCTCTGGGCCCCCCTGCAGTAACAGGCACTGCCTCCTTGTAGTTACGCCACTGTCCTGATCTCTTTCTATGCATCAGCGAGCAATTAGCCTGGCACATCAGCCTTCTTCCCCTACTCACTCTGCCCACTTCTGTACCACTCCATCATACGCTGGGGCATCCTCCCTCCTCCATAGCAATAGAACACGTAGCTAGCGTGCAGGCTAACAACACATCTATACAGGACTCATTCCCAAAGAATTGAGTCAAGATCCCTGTAGGTGACAGTCCTCATATGTGTGTATGAAGCTTAAGGGATACCCGAGGTGACTTGTGACATAATGAAATACACATGTGTATGTACAGTGCCAAGCACACAAATAACTAGCCTGTGTTCCTTTTTTTTCTTTCTCTGCCTGAAAAGGCTAAATATCAGGTATGTAAGTGGCTGACTCAGTCAGGAAATAACTACAGTGTGACCCTCACCGATAAGAAATTCCAATTATAAAAAACTTTCCTAGCAGAAAATGGCTTCTAAGAGCAGGAAAGAGATAAAAAGGGTCAATAGCTCATAGATTTTAGCTCTGGTATACTTCAATGAATGTGTCATTGAGCAAAAACAATAAAACAGTTAAAACTTAAAAAGTAGATTTAAACATAAAATAAAACTGTGGAATATCTTAAGCCCCATCTACACGATACGATTCTTCGTGCGATTCGATTACGATTCTATTTACAATCCGATTAAATCCTACATCTCCGATCGGGATTCGATTCAATTCGATTTACCATTGTTTTGCAATGGCAAATCGAATTGAATCGAATCCCGATCGGACATGCCAGATGTAATCGGATCGTTAATAGAATCGTAATCGAATCGCACAAAGAATCGTATCGTGTAGATTGGGCTTTACAAAAGGTCATTTTTAGGAGAAGGAAGATATATACAATCGTTTATTTCGTTCATTTATTTTCACCTCGGGTGTCCTTTAACACAATATAATACAACCGCACACTACCATCCAGAAATGCACAAGAGAGTTGGAGAGAAATATGACATAAAGCTCTGTGGAGTGATGGCAAATTTCCACTTAAATTACAGAATTGCAATAAACATACTGTAGATTTTTACTGCATACAAATCTTTCTGCAATTTAATGCTATTAAAAATTACTACTTGTGGACAGGTGAAAATGCCTAAAATTGTTACCAATAATTAGTTGTTCTGAGAATGTCAGGTGCTTATCGCAAAAATCTAAAGCCCCATCTACATGATACGATTCTTTGTACGATTCAATTACGATTCTATTTACGATCCGATTAAATCCAACATGTCCGATCAGGATTCGATTCGATTCAATTCGATTTGCTATTGCAAAACAATGGCAATTCGAATTGAATCGAATCGAATCCAGATCGGACATGTCGGAATTAATCCGATCGTAAATAGAATCGTAATCGAATCGTACAAAGAATCGTATCGTGTAGATGGGGCTTTAAATTTAAAGTACATGTAAACATATACAAATAAGAAGTACTTTTTTCCCAGAGTAAAACGTGCTATAAATGACTTTTTTCCTATGTTGCTGTCACTTACAGTAGGTAGTAGAAATCTGACAGAACCGACAGGTGTTAGACCAGCTCATAACCTTATGGGGGAATCTCAGTGTTTTCTTTATTTTCAAAAGCACTTAGTAAATGACAGTTGCTCCATCTAAGTGCCAAAAAAAGTGTACAGTGTGCAGGGAGGCTGGCTAGCATATTTTTTTTATAAATCCTTTTCAGGGAGAACCTTTATAAAGAATAAAGGCTATCACCCATGAGGAAATGAGCTGGTCCAAAGCCTGTCGGTTCTGTCAAATTTCTATTACCTACTGTAAGTGACAGCAACATAGGAGAAAAGTAATTTATGGCTTATTTTACTCTGGCAGAAACGTACTTCTTATTTGTATGTGTTTACATTTATTTTAAATTTTACACTTTTTTGCGATAGTGGTCCATTAATAATAATAATAAAAATAATAATAATATAATTCTATAGACTAAAAAGCACCACTGCATGCTGTCTATCACACACAGAAAAACAGGAAGTTGTATGAGATCATGTGACACAAAGTCTAGCCCCACCCAGAAGAACATGGGAGAGTTATGTAGAAATGCATAAAACAATATTAGTTAAACTACATTTTCCACTCTTGTCATTTCACATGATTTCCTTATTGTTTATTAATTAGAAAGTGCATTATCTTCTTTAGCTAGGAATATCCTACTGCTGACTTTAATTCTTTTTAAAGAGAGTCTGAAGCGAGAATAGATCTCGCTTCAGACCTCATAGCTAGCAGGGGCATGCGTGCCCTTGCTAAAATGCCGCTATAGCGCGGCTTAACAGGGGTCCCTGTCCCCCCAAACCCCCTCCGTGCAGCGGGGGAGCGCTTCCTGGTTGGGGCAGGGCTAATCGCCGCAGCCCTGCCCCATGCGCGTCTGTCAGACGCGTATCTCCGCCTCTCCCCCGCCCCTCTCAGTCTTCCTTCACTGAGAGGGGCGGGGGAGAGACGGCGATGCGCGTCTGATAGACGCGACTGGAGGCAGGGCTGCAGCCGTTAGCCCTGCCTCCAGGAAGAAGAATACGAGCGACCATTTTCCGACCAACTTTTGCGGGGGGTGGGTTGGGGGTGAAGGGACCCCCGTTAAGCCGCGGGATAGCGGCGTTTTAGCAGGGGCACACATGCCCCTGCTATATATAAGACCTGAAGCGAGATTTAGTCTCGCTTCAGTGTCTCTTTAACATCAAGGTAATACCCCAACAGCAAGATGGCTGCCAAAGTCACTCCCCCTCCCCACCCCTCCCCCCACTTCTCCTCCAACTTTACTGCTAACACTACAATAAGTCTCACTTACTAAATTGTGGACTTTATTGTAAAAACAAACAAAAAAACTTTTATTGTAGCGTGTGAAACAGAAGGAAATCTGTATGCAGCAGTGCTGTCTGCTAAGATCATCATTTAGCAGCTGAGACCTGTTTAAGGTGGCCACTGGCCACACAACACAATTTTCTATGTTTCTTTTCAGTTCAAGAATTACAATTAATTTTTCTGATGTTTATAACATTTGAAAATCTCACCGCCGTATTGCACACATGTTCAATTTTAACCCATTTAAGAAAAATCAAGAAATTGACCATCTATCCTACTGCGTGTGGTCCGGTATTAGTCATGGAGAGAATCCGAAGACATAACAACAAAAGTTGTTTAGGTGATACCTTTAATGACTGACTAACTAACTGTAGAAGATTCCTTAGCAAGCTTTCGAAACTTAAAGTTTCTTCTTCAGGCATGTTTCAGAGGTACGGTTCTGATCCAGCTCTGAAACATGCCTGAAGAAGAAACTTAAAGTTTTGAAAGCTTGCTAAAGAATCTTGTACAGTTAGTTAGTCATTAATGGTACCACCTAAACAACTTTTGTTATGTCTTCAGAATCTATCCTACAACAATCAATTATCAGAAAAATTGTACAGAAATTTCCGCCACTGCATTGAATAAGGGCCTCTAGCCCATCTACAATTTACTTTTACTTCTGAGTTTTCTCCTAAATAATATTTTCAAACTGGTCAATAAAATGCCTTTTAAATCAACAGCAAGCAAGAAAATACTTAGTTGTGATGGTACCTTTTCAACTTCTTTTTGGTATTTTTCCAATTGCAAAATGCTGAAAAGTTATTGTAGATTGAAGATGAAAAATGATCTCCTAGCAGAAAACTCAAGAGAGAAAGTTAATTCCATAAGGGCCCTTGTGTCAGATCAAACATGGGGGTTGATTCACAAAGGTTACTTATTTTTCACCTTAAAGCGGACCCAAACCAAACATTTTTTTTAATTCAAAATATTTAGTTGCACCACTCTGACACATACAAAGATAAATAAACACTCCTTTAAGCCTATGAGCATTTCAGTGCATGCTTTTCACCCTTCTCTTTGCATAACTAGGGTTATACTGGGGGCAGCCATTAGCAATTCCTCATTTGCCGGAAACCAATTTGCCGGATTCTGTCCCGGCAATATGAAAGGAAGGGAGGGGTTCCTCCAATAAATGTAAAATATTTTATATTTGTCATCATGCAGCTGAAAAAAGACTGCTATTTATTATTATAATTTAGAAAATAGATATTATTTCTGAAATCTTGTATTTTTAATTTGGGTCCACTTTAACTGTAAGGCATGCTAATGCATGAGATAAACAAATAAGGAGAGATAATTCATGAGATAAATAGATAGAGGCTTGGGTCATACACGTTAATTCAGATGCAGGCAAAGGTCGGTACACAATACAATATACAAATAATACAATACTGACTGACTAGAGTACATACAGTATATATCGTGCTGATGCGCAATGTATGAAATGTAGCTCTCAAATAACTCACTAGCTAAAGCACAAGTAATGACAATTAACAAAACAGACAGATGGACGGAATGCTCACCCGATCTAGTCGCTGTTTCAGCGACAGCAACATTCACACTGAGACAGACAAGACAAACAGGTAGGAGCGAAACTAATGGCAACCGCTGCTATAGTTTGTCCTCAAGAACAAGGCTAGAAGGAATACTACCAGTCACCAACGTGGTGCTGGCAGAATCCAAACTATCAGGATCAGAAGGACTTCACTGACCCCCGCAGGTCAGCAAACGTCCAGCAGACATGACAATACAGAGCAAGGCATTATACATTTTTACAATAACAACTTTCACAGCATAGACCCAACGACAACTCAGAGAGTTGAACGCTATGATGGGCGAGGTCTAAAAGGGGAGGCAGACTTTTATGCTGGCATCAGCCGATGGATGCAAGCATGCAAATCTCCACACAGCTGAATGGTAATCATTCAATCCTGAGCTGGCTTGTTTACCATTTGCTAGCTGAAAGACTAACATATCAAATGCATGCAGTACTATGCAACAAGATGCATGTAGGAAATCCAGGGCTGTCTGGCTGCAGTTCAACTGCAGCAAACCATAGGAGGAATCCTGACAGCATCCTGCACTGCTCTGAACGGCAGAGTGATAGCAAATGACAATAAGACTCACTGCGAATGCGCAACCAGATGCAAGCAGACAAGTCAGAACTGCCCAGTTGCAGCTCCAATGCAAGCGACAGAACATGCTACAGGAGAGATCCTGACACAGGGTTGTTATAAATGAAATAACTTTTCAGTACTAAATGATAAAGCACTTTCAACACATTACGGCTTCCTGCACACTGCATGCGATTCCGATTTTGAATCGTTTTTACATCCGATTCCAATTTTTAATCGTTACTGCATGCTGCGTTTTTTTTCTCCGTTTTTCTGTTGGTTGCATTCAGGGAAAATCGGAATTGAAAATGATCAGAATGGGAAACAGAATTGCAAAACAGATTTGGGCTCCCTGCACACTGCAAATCCGATTTGCGATCCCAAATCAGTTTCCAATTCTGATTTGCAATTCTGATTTTCCCTGAATGCATTCAACAGAAAATCGGAGGAAAAAACGCAGCATGCAGTAACGATTAAAAATTGGAATCAGAATCGGATGTAAAAAACGATTCAAAATCGGAATCGCATGCAGTGTGCAGAGAGCCTTGCAGTGTGCAGGGAGCCTACTACTTGCTTTGCCTACTTGGTGCTGAGAAAGTAATACATAGCTAAGTAGAAGAAAAAAAATGAAAAAAACCTCTGCCTTTATTTTCAGCTCTTTCATTCTCTATTCATCCATTCACATTGGCAATTTGTATTTATCTCTAATGCCTATAATAGGTCTCTTATTGTACTGGAATTTAGGAAGCCATTAGTAATTAGACCCTTAGCACTCTCTGAACGTTTCATTCCAGCAACAGTCACATTAACAAAACCAATATTTATTTACTAGTTAACCTTGAAAAGCACATCATATTTGTAATAAGTTTGTATGGTACAATACCATGGTCCATCCATGCAAAAAAAATAAATAAAAATAAATAATAATGTATACCAAGGATGTTTACAAACTTATAATTTGCCCTGCCATTGTTGAAACACAGCACGGAATTGACTTAGAAGCGAAAAATAAAAAAAACTTACTGAGGTAAAATGTAATTTGTTGAGAATAATATGCCAATTTTTTTTTTTTATAAAAACAAAATACTTCCTGCATTGTAAATAATGGCTTATGTTACTATGTTTTTGCTTTACATGCACTTTTTTAATTTTTATTCTACAGTGGAAAAGTTTACTATAATTTGTAAGCCAGTTTGTTGTATTTTATTTTGCGTCTGTAATTCTTTTTCTCTGTATATTATTATTAATAATAATAATATTGTTATTATTATTATGTGGATGTTTGAATTGTATTTCCTTTTGATACGTTTTTGGAGTAGCATTTATTCTTTGCCACCTGAATCAAATCAGACAACTTACTTAAATAAAGGGAAAACAAGGGAAGCAGGGAAAGATCTATCACTGTTGAGTGTTTTTATTCTTTGAGAAAGTGCTTGTGCAGACATAGCATTATAAAATAAAACACAAGATGTACGTAAGCCTTATCGGTGAATAAAAACATTCAACCAAACACATGCCAATAATAAACTTGACACATGCTAGTAACTAGAGGTGCCCCATAATCATAGGTAGCTAGAGGTGTCCCTGACTGAAGGGAGATCTGGTCAGTGGAATGCAGAGAGCCAAGTGAGTAACCTCTTATTTACACTCTCATCGGGACTCTGCATAGAGAAAGAGGGAGGAGCCCAGGGAGGGGAGTGAACTGACTTTCCATGATCATGCACCTGTAGGCACGTGCCTACAGTGCCTTATAGACAGGGCCGGCCCGAGACTTTTTGCCGCCTGAGGAAAAATTAGAAAACGTCCGTGGGTGGGGGGGCCGCCGAGCTGGAGGGGTAGCGGGCAGGAAGGGGGTATTGGGCCTAGCGGTGGGGAGGGGGGGTCGGACCCTCGCCTGGGTCCCCCGATCTGTGCTCCCCTCCAGCTTTATAAAGTGAAGTACCAGCTCTATGGTTAAGAGGCAACGGGCGGGGATCACTCACCTTTTCCGCGTTCCATCGTGTGCTTCACTGACATCACTTCCTGCAACGCCGTCCACTTACAATACAGTGGGCGGCGTTGCAGGAAGTGACGACAGTGGAGCGCACGCTGGAACGCGGAAAATGTGAGTGATCCCCGCCCGTTGCCTCTTAATCATAGAGCTGGTACTTCACTTTTTAAAGCTGGAGGGGAGCGCAGATCGAGGGACCCAAGCGAGGGAGGGGGGGGGTCCGACCCCCCTCCCCACCGCTAGGCCCAATACCCCCTTTCTGCCCGCTACCCCACCAGCTCGCCCCCCGCACCCATAGACAGATGGGTGCTGCTCCCCAGAAATGCCGCCTGAGGCAAATGTTTCACCCCGCCTCATGAGCGGGCCGGCCCTGCTTATAGTAAAAACAAAATACGTTTTTAGCAGTTGTATGAGGTGAATGTCAAGCTGGCCCTTGGTCTTGTGGTAGACACTGAACAGCCAATAAAAATGAAATTGGTACTTATATGGGGATTCCTCAAGCCCACCGTAGGCCGCAAGGTCTCCTGGCTCCTGTCCCTGTCCCGCTGGCGGCTCCTTTACAGGAGACTTTCGGGCTGAAGGTAGGCAGTACACTGCCTGGACGGGCGCACTACGCGTCATCACGCCAGCCGCTACGCATCATCACACTGGCTGCTACGCGTCATCACACCAGCAGCTACATGGCATCACACTGGCTGCTACGCGTCATCACGCCAGCCGCTACGCATCATCACACTGGCTGCTATGCGTCATCACACCAGCCGCTACATGTCATCACACTGGCTGCTACGCGTCATCACGCCAGCCGCTACGCATCATCACACTGGCTGCTATGCGTCATCACACCAGCCGCTACATGTCATCACACTGGCTGCTACGCGTCATCACACCGGCCGGCGTGACAGTCCTGAACATGCTCAGTTCAGAGTTCGAAAACTGCGCATGCACAGGACTGTCATACTGGCCGCCATGATGACGTGTAGCGGCCGGTGTGATGACGCTTGCCGTGCCTGTCCAGGAAGTTTACTGCTGACCTTCAGTCAGAAAGTCGTCAGTAATGGAGCCAGGAGGACGCCAGGGGACCTCCCAACCTACGGTGGGCTGTAGGAAGCCCCAGGTATGTACCAGTTTCATTTTTATTGATGGCTCAGGGTTCCTTTGACCTTTCCCCAATCCAATATTAAGAAGAACTTTATAAGCTTGAGTTGGCTTTAAAGTGGAACTCTAAAAAAAAAGAAATTAAAATAGGTTTTGGAAATGGAAAAGTCGGGAAGCCTTATTCTTATGTGTACCAATTCTGCATTTTTGCACATTGGTGCATACCATTGTCGGTATTATTAAGTACCCCATGTTCATTTCTTATATTGTACAGCATCATGGAATATGTTGGGGCCTTATGAATCAATAATACAAATTATGAATCTGAATCAGAATAAAATTTAAAGCAGCAGGGACAGCCATACTATCTCAGGAAAAAACAACACATGTATGGTCCATATGCAATTCACTTTTTCTCCAAAGTTTTCTCCTAGGTGATAATTTTTCATCTTCTCTTTAAAACAACTTTTCTGCATTTCACAATTGAAAAAGTACCAACACTAGTAGAAAATGTATTATGAAAGTCATTTTGAGTATTTTCTTGGTTGCTGGGGGTTTAAAAGGCATTAATTCAGAAGTTTTAAATCAGGTTGATACCATTTATTGGCTAACTAAAAATGAATAAGAATAAGCAAGCTTTCGGCCTTGCAGCCTTCGTCTGGCTTACATCCTGTTAGTTAACTAACAGGATGTAAGCCTGACGAAGGCTGCAAGGCCAAAAGCTTGCTTATTCTTATTCATTTTTAGTTAGCCAATAAATGTTATCAACCTGATTCAAAACTTCTTGCTTTTACTGATGGCTAACACGGTACAATACCCTACTGCTACTACTACTTGAAAATATCAACTTAGAGAAAACTAAGAAGAAAAAGTGAATTGCATATGGCCCATAAGTAGATAAATACTTGTTCTACTTACATAACATATGTTGTACTGTCCGTGTTTTGATTTAAGTGAAGAGTATATAGTAAATAAAGAGAAAACTGTTCCAGGCATTTTCCACCTGTACTGCCTCTGACTGTAGCTAATCCTGATGTAATTTCCTCCCTTACTTTATTTTTCTCCTAGAAACTGCACTCTCATATCTAGCTTGCTTTGTAAACACATGTGAGCACAGCATAGATCGCATTTCAGCCGTTTCTGCAGAGGGGTGAGGTGTTTTTCCCTTCTCAGCCTCGTGTCACACTGAGCTGCCCTTAGCTAATCAGTGAGGAGCAGGAAAGTGGGAGGGAAGATAACAAGCTTCCCTCTCATTCGCTATGTACCTGAGTAGAGTTAGGCTGAATGAGATAAGATTCATTACACATAAACATTTATGATTACATTGGAATGCTTGCAATGCAGACTGCATGTAGGCCACATAATAAACACAGAGCAGTGAGTAAATGGAATATGATTCTGTGACTAACTGTCCTGCTTTAAAGGGGAGTTAGGAACAGGTAACTTAAAATATCACTTATTTACATGGGCACAAGTGCTATATACTTAGAATTAACAGGTCGCTCAGCCCAGCTCTGAGGTTTTCAGCCATTATTAAACATTCTGCTTGCAAATAGTCATAACACATTACTCATCCACTCCGTAGACTTGAAACAGCTTTAGAAAGACGTTGGTGAATGTAAGAAGCACTTATCTAATTAATCTCCCAGGCGTGTAAACAGAGACTACACAGCTGCAATGACAGTGACACACAAGGCCCCTTTCCAGCACATTTAAAATGGCCGCGGGCGAATTTGGGAGCAGGGTGAGGCTAAAAGACAGCTCACCCTGCTCCCGCTGAAAACTGGAGCCATGTTAAATACTATTCCCCCTCTGAGTTGTTGTTGCAACTGGGGGGGGGGGGGGGAGGGGAGATGTACCATATTTTTCGGACCATTACACACACTTTTTCTCCCCCAAAAGTGGTCAGAATGTGTGACATATGCCTACCCCCGCAGAGTCCCCAAATTCTGAGCACAGCGGAAGCCTCACCTGTCCAGCAAGTGGGAGTTCTAAGGCTGGTGCAGGTTAAGAGTCCACAGGTTCTAGTCGGCCATAAAGGGGGGTTGGGAAGACGTGCAGAGAGTGCCCGGTGGATGCGCCCAGGTGGACTATGCCCAGCAGATGATCAGAGGTACATGAGCTTCCACAAACTAGAGGGAGATGATGCCCCAGGGGATGCAGGCAGGAGGCCCAGAAAAGCGTTCGGCCCCCAGCCTGAGCAGTGTAGCATGGTCATACACTGCACCGCCACACTTACAATCCTGTTACCTGGTGCTGGTCTGCGTGACCACGGCGGCTACAGAGCCCCCCTCCTGGATTGGAAGCCGGCCTGCAGTACACGGGGATTAGCGGAAACGGGACCTCTAGGTCCTGCCCACAGAGGTATCGAAGCATTACTATAGGCATTACTATTGGCACCGATACCTCCACGGGTGAGACCAAGAAGTCCCCTATAGCTGAAATTAGCTGATCCGTTTCCAGGGATAGCACTTGAAGTATTGTGCAAGCTACACAGAGGAATCTGAGCATCCTCCATCCTCCTCATTCATGACGGCTTTCCGGGCGCAGAAGGAGTCTACGTTGATTGTGGTGACACCGCAATGCCATCATTATCCCCGTGAGACAACAGACCAGCTTGGCGTTGAGGCCGCCCAGAACGTTCCTCTCTGCAGAAGATGTGACTGTGCAACATACGGCCTGAGTTTATTTGTCTTTTTTTCTGTGGAGTTCTTAGAATTGTGAACAGTCCAAAAGGGGGGAAACCGTAGAGATGGAAAATCCGTGTTTATGTATTCTGATGAAGGAGACAAAACATGGGCATCGTGTGGAAGTGGTTTTTATTCTGAGCTCAGGAGCCACAAAAAAGGGCTATTGTATGAGGCAGATGCCTTACAGGGTATTTTCTACTTTGCACTGTCATGTTCTTGGATCTACCCGAAAACTACTTGCTAGTTAAAGAGTTTAAGTAAACCTGAAGCGAAAATAAACATAAGAAATAGAATATTAGTAGCAAAGAAAAAAAGTTTAACGTTTTCCAGTGCCAGAAGAGTTAAACAGTTTCAGTTGCTATGTATACAAAAGAGCCTCTCTTAGCTATACAGTCTGAGACAGCTTGAGATAAGGTTTTACTGCAGGAAAGTTCAAAGAATCATCATTTTTGCTTTGTTTTATAGCTTAACCTTTTGGGGACCAAGTAATGTAGATCCTATGCCGCACTTGTGGCTGTTCTAGCCTGATGCGCCGTAGGATCTACGCCACCCGCCGTTTCCGCTCCCGATGCGATCATGTGCACCCGAGAGGGGAGATTAATCTGTCATATGACAGCTGACAACTCCCCTCAGTGATCAGAAGTCATCGTGTATGGCTTCTGATCACGTGATCACTACGATCGCCGGCATATCGTACTGATCACGGTTTAGTGATGCAACGGTGGTTGTGGTGGTGGTGGTGGGGGGGGGGGGGGGGGGAAGAAGAGGATCCACCCACCTTCCCACGGCGATCGGCACTCCCCTCCGCTCTGGCAAGCATCCCCGCTCTCTCTGACGTCAGTGCCGGGTCCTGGCTTAATGACGTCATCAAGCCGCAATCCGGAACTGAGCGGCAGTACGAGTAGGGATGCCAGCCGGAGCGGAGGGGTCCACAGCTGCTCATCGCTGGAGCCTGGGAGGTGAGTTAAAGTTGCTGCCTACAGGGGAGACACCTGTCCACACCGGGGACCACACACCTACCCAGCCACACTGGGGATCTGGCTGCCTGACCCCCCCAAATGCGCCCCCCCCATGCAAAATCGCCTGGTCCTTCAGGGGGGTTAGGCAGCCGGTCCTCAAAGGGTTAAAAGACAGAGTGACAGTATGATGCAATGTTATAAATAAAGCTATATAACAGAAAAATATGACATGCTTTTCTTTGCTACTAATATTTTATTTATTATCTGTACTCCACATACAAATCATTATATCATAAGTTTTTTTTCATTTCAGGTTTGTTTTAACCACTTTGGCGGTAATGACGAGCTCAGCTCGTACATTACCGCCGCGGTGGATTTCTCAGGCCCTGCTGTGCCGATTTTCACAAATTTTTTTTTTTTTGCTAGCTGCGTGTTGGACGTGATTGCTGCCGCTCGCCGCCGATTCGCCGCGTAATAGGTTACCCCCCCCCCCGAGACCCCTGCGCAGCCTGGCCAATCAATGCCAGGCAGCACTGAGGGGTGGATCGGGACCCCCTCTGACGTCACGACGTCGGTGACGTCATTACGATCATCGCCATGGCGACGGGGGAATCCAAACAGGAAATCCCGTTTGCTCTGATCGCCTGAAGCGATCGGAAGGGGCGGGGGATGCCGCTGCTAGCTAGGCTAGCTACATGTTGTAACAAAAAAAAAAATAGTGCTGCGCCACCACCCTGGCGCAATCAATAGAACGCCAGGGTGGTTAAGGACTAGTGGTATCATCTTTTGTATTACACTAGCTTTATATGTATAGGCAGTGGCTGGATGGTGTACTGGTTAAGGGCTCTGCCTCTGACACAGGCGACCAGGGTTCGAATCTCGGCTCTGCCTATTCAGTAAGCCAGCACCTATTCAGTAGGAGACCTTAGGCAAGACTCCCTAACACTGCTACTGCCTAAAGAGCGCGTCCTAGTGGCTGCAGCTCTGGGCTTTGAGTCCGCCAGGAGAAAAGCACAATATAAATGTTATTTGTCTTTGTCTTATATATTAAATGTATTTTGCACTAAAATATCATATTTTCTTATTACACATTTCCAATAAACCTTCATTTGTCAGGTACTCCGCCTGCCTCTTAACCTCATACGTTTTTTTTTAGCAAACATGAGTGTCCAAGTAAACAAATCTGTAAAACTAGCCATACACTCATAGATTGCCAGCGGATGTGGCAAAATGATCGATCCCTCTCTGATCATGATCTATTCGTTCAATACAGCGCACATAAAATTTGCAAAAAAAATTTTAGCAGAAAACTTATGGAAAGTTGATCGATCTGTAACTGATTGATCTCCGATTAATCCAGTGTAACGCTGTGGGCTGACGATTAAACCTCTGCCTCTGCCCCCAATTGACAGTATCTGATCGATACTTTTGATCACATTTTGATTGGACATGTTGTGGCATAGATGATCGAACAGAAAAAACTGATGATGTTTAGCTTACTTAAAGGGGAACTGAAGTAAGAGGTTTACGGAGGCTGCCATATTTATTTCCTTTTAATCAATACCAGTTGCCTGGCAGCCCTGCTGGTCTATTTCTCTGCAGTAGTATCTGAATAACACCAGAAACAAGCATGCAGCTAGTCTGGTCAGATCTGACTTTAAAGTCTGAAACACTGAAACACCTGATCTGCTGCATGCTAATTCAGGGGCTATGGCTAATAGTATTAGAAGCAGAGAATCAGCAGGGCTGCTAGGCAACTGATATTGCTTAACAGGAAATAAACATGGCAGCCTCCATATACCTCTCTCTTCAGTTCCCCTTTAACAGCACAAGAGCAAAGTCCTCAGACCTAGTAACTGATAATCAGGCCCTACTGTTCTCTGAGGAGGTGTCTAAAAATTATTTAAAGCTCTAGTCCAGTCTCTCATTTCTATTGAGTAAATTGCCACACTCCCCAGTGTATTCATTAAAATATTGTAGAAAGAAAAAAAAATATTTATTTCAAGCAGAGCAAGTTGATGGGGAAGGCAGGATTAGGAAGAAATGATTATTTGCACATTGAGCAGGGTGGAATTCTGCTGAGTTGTAGCTGGAGTGCTGGTCACAAGAGTAAAGTTCTGTGCAGCAGAGGGAGGAGGTGGGCAAGATCATGTGACAAAATGCTGATAGTGGCACGCTCTTCATTTACTTACTGCAACACTGCTTCCTCTCTGACGCTGAGCTATAGGGTTAGCATTACTGCTTTATGAATAAGTACCAGAGGTGATACCCAAACAGCCTTCTGTGTGTATGGGCACCGGGGCCGTTTTAGGGGACAGACATTCCAGGCACAGGCCTGGAGTGCCAATTAGTTCCCAGGGCGCCGGTGCACAACACAATGAATGCTGCAGAGCCCTCCGATGCATTGCCCACCCCTTCCCTTTTCGGTCAGCAGCGTTATTGGAATATTTGACTCTGTGATCACCAAACAGCGTTTTGTCTGTATGGGCACCAGGGCCGTTTTAGGGGACAGACATTCCAGACGCAGACCTGGAGTGCCAATTAGTTCCCAGGGCGCAGTGTACAACACAATGAAAGCTGCAGAGCCCTCTGATGCATCGCTCCGCCCCTTTCCTTTCCCGACAGCAGCGTTATTGCAATATTTGTCTCACTCTGTCACACTAAACCACTGCCTGCACCTTCACGCTACCAGCTTACAGTGCAGGCTGCCAGCCACGCTGCCCTGTCTCCTCAGTACGACCGTCAGGGTCCGCATCAGAGGACACTTGTGCGGCAGGCTTGCTCCATCGCTGTGTATGGCACACAGCAAGCTGGGCAGAGGTAGAGCAATGATAGCTTGAGAGGTTAGCCTGAGGACACAGGACCGCAGTCTGCCCACCTCATGTTTTTCTATACTTATCTTGGGGAAAGAAATGTTCTTTTATGACAGCAGACAAGGTAAGAATGTTAGCGTGACTCAAGCTTGTTTACCACGCTGGCTGTTAGACCCCCCTCCCCCGCCCGCCTGTCCTGTTTTATCATCGCATCTCCAGCGATGGAGTTATTTTTGGCATCTCATACAATTAGCCCATGTTTATGTTGCTTGTGTCGTTCCTTTTCCCAGAGCTATTAACCTGTTGCGACATACTATGGGCATTTTACGTCTGTGCTCAGCGGCGGCTCTTTTGTAATCTCGAGGGGGCGAGGCAAGTCCAAAGTCTAAAAAAAGACGCAGTCATGAAGGAATATCAATAATACCAAAATATCAAAACACAATTAGGAAATTAAAATAAACAGCAGAAACAATGCCTGCTTCCTATGTAGGTATGTATGGTTATTATGACATCACTGCCACCCCCGCTATGTGGATCCCTAACTGTCCTATCCACTCCCAGTAATGTATTGCCATAGCTGTCCTGCCTACCTCAGTTATGTGCTCACATAATTACCTTATCTACTTAATCTATCACATAATCTATCCTCAATTATGTGCTCACATATTATTATTATTATTATTGATTTATAAAGCGCTTACATATTCCATGACGCTGCTCCCCTGTGTAAAATTTTATATACTTTTGTGAATATATTCCAAGTAGATACAAATCATGCTTTAACCATTTCGGCCTGCAGGTTGTTTTCACCTTGTGGACGAGAGGAATTTTAACATTTCAGCGCTCCTTCCTTTCATTCCCCAATAACTTTATCACTACTTATTGCAAAGAACTGATCTATATCTTGTTTTTTTTCACCACCAATTAGGCTTCTTTAGATGGTACATTATGCTAAGAATTATTTTATGCTAAATGCATTTTAACGGAAGTAATAAGAAAAAAATGGAAAAAATCATTATTTCTCAGATCTTGGCCAATATAGTTTTAAAGTAAAACATAAAACTGTGGATGAAAGCCACACATTTTATTTGTCCATTTGTCATGGTTAGTGCAATTTTCAAATTATATCCCTAGTACAATGTATGGTGACAATATTTTATTTGGAAATAAAGGTGCATTTTTTCAGTTTTACATCCATCACTAATCACAAGCCCATAATTTAATGATAATATACCCTCTTGAAATACATATTAAAACATTTTTATTCCCTATTGTATGTAGATGTAATTTTTCTATTTGGCCACAAGATGTCCTCGCGCATCATTTCCTATAAGCGTACAATAAGTAGGCTAAATAGGAAGTAATGTGTTACTTCGGAAGTGACGCAGGCAGCCATTCATGCCTGCGATCGTTAGATTAATGAAAGTTCCCATTCACCCTAATGCTTTGTACACAAACTGGCTGGCTGAGTTCACCGATAATCTAGTGTGTTTACAGCGGCTCCTGATCGTCAGTGAGCAATCTGCCTAGCGGAGTGTCTTGGTCAAGTGCAGGCCAAGGGCATTGTTCTCCTACTCAACCCACCTACTCCGTGCTGCTCCATTGGGTGCTTTTTGCTGGATATCCCTGCTCCAGTTATTCATTTATTTATTTATTATTTATTTATTGTATTTATAAAGCGCCAACATATTACGCAGCGCTGGACATTAGTTTAGGTTACAGACAATATTTAGGGGTGACATACAGCAATAAGACAATACAGGAATACAAGAAAGACCAGATCACACAGCACAATATGAGTACAAGGTAATGCTTAGTCAGTCACTGGATGGGAGCATGGGGTAGGCAAGTTTGGTTCACTCAAATGCATAGCATGGGTGCACAGTAATGGAGGTGCATGATCAGGTAGGACACAAAAGGAGGAGGACCCTGCCCAAATGCTTACAATCTAGAGGGAGAGGTAGGGACATGAAAGGTAAGGGTCCAGAGTTCAGCTGTGGGTTTGGAGCACTTGTGAGGGGTGGTAGGCCAAAGTGAAAAGGTGAGTTTTGAGGGCCTTCTTGAAGATGTTGAAGGAGGGGGCTGCCCTAATGGGTGGAGGTAGGGAGTTCCATAGTGTTGGAGTAGCTCTTGAGAAGTCCTGGAGGCGTGCATGGGACTGGGTGATACGCAGGGCAGTCAGGCGAAGTTCATTGGAGGAGCGGAGTGAGCGGCTAGGTGTGTACCTCTGAGTAAGATCGGAAATGTAGGTTGGACAGGTTTTGTGGACAGATTTGTAAGTCAGACACAGTATCTTGAATCTGATTCTGGACTGGATAGGAAGCCAGTGGAGGGATTCACGGAGGGGAGCTGCCATGGTGGAGCGATGGGAGCAGTGGATAATTCTGGCTGCCGCATTCATGATGGACTGCAGCGGGGCTGTTCGGGTCATAGGGAGACCAGATAGAAGGGCATTACAGTAGTCAAGGTGGGAAATTATGAGGGCATGGATGAGGAGTTTGGTGGTGGCAGAGGTCAGGAAAGGGCGGAACTTGCACATGTTACGAAGGTGGAAGTTGCAGGACTTTGTGAGGTTTTGGATGTGGGGAGTGAAGGAAAGTGTGGAGTCCAGGGTGACACCCAGACAGCGGGCTTGAGAGGTAGGGCGAATGGTAGTGTGGTTAACAGTGACATGCACATCTGGGAGGGTCATGGATGGCCGGGGTGGGAAGATTAAGAAGAAGGACCGAGCCTTGGGGGACTCCCACCGAGAGGTGGTTGGGGTTGGACAAGGACTCATTGAAGGAGGTCGTGAAGGAGCGGTTGGAGGGGTAGGATGAAAGCCAGGTCAGGGCGAGATCGTGAATGCCCATGGACTGGAGGGACTGGAGGAGTAGGGTATGATCTACTGTGTCAAAAGCTGCTGAAAGGTCAAGTAGGAGGAGAATGGAGTACTTACCTTCAGCTTTAGCTAAGGCAAGGTCATTGACCACTTTGGTGAGAGCAGTTTCGGTTGAGTGGGCAGGCCGAAATCCAGATTGCAGTGGGTCTAGCAGTGAGTTGGCATTGAGGTACTTGAGGTGTTTGTGAACCCGACGCTGAAGGAGTTTTGAGGCAAAGGTGAGGAAGGAGATAGGGCGGTAGTTGAAGGGTAGTGAGGGGTCAAGGGAGGATTTCTTGAGCAGGAGTAGTACAGTGGCCTGCTTGAAGTCTGAGGGGAAGGTGCCTGTGGATAGGAAGAGGTTAAACAGGGTAGTGAGGACTGGGGCCAAATCTGTGATGTGAAGTGAGGCTGGAGAAAATCAGAAGGGATGGGGTCAAGGGGGTAGGTAGTGGTACGGGAAGTCTGCAGTAGGTGGTTGACTTCCTGAGTGGTAGTAGGAGTGAAGGAGGTGAGGAGAGGATAGGGTGAAGGAGAAGCTGGATAGGAAGCGGTGAAGATTGAAGATTGGATATTTCCTGACGGATGGAGATAAGTTTGTTGGTGAAGTGGGTGGTTAAATCTGTAGCAGAGGGGGAGAAAATGAAGGGTGGGTGTGTGTGTGTGTGTGTGTGGGGGGGGGGTGTTTAAGCAGGGAGTTGAAAGTGGTAAAAAGACGCCGGGGGTTGGAAGCTTGTGTTCCGATGAGCTTGGTAAAGTATTCCTGCTTCGCATCAGCAAGGGCAGTGTGGAACTGCAGCAGGTTAGTCTTGTACTGTAGGAAATCCTGGTTTAATAGAATGTAAAGGCTGAGGACTTCTTGTTGAAGTAGGTAAAAAGGGCAGGGAGGTTAGGATGGGGGGGGGGGGGGGGGGGGTCAAGGTTTGGCACGAGTGTAACTACCAGGGGAGGTTAAATGAGACAACTGGGAAATGTAAAAAAAAACAGATTTACTTACCTGGGGCTTCCTCCAGCCCATGGAAGCCTATGCGTCCCTCAGTGCAGCTCCACTCCAAGCCAGTCTCTGGTCCCTTGCGTAACAGCCACCAACCCGGCCAGGTCGGCGGCCACTGCGGCAGGTCGGCAACTGCTAAGGGAGGGAACCCCAAAAGACCGGCTTCCAGATGTTTCCTTAGGCACCACCAAGGAGGGAGTTAAGGTTAGATACAACTGGGGAGGGGGTAAAGGTTAGGCACCACCAGGGTGGTCTTAGGGTTAGGCATAGGTCATAGTAAAAAAAATATGTAAAGATTATCAATATTTTACTATCGTAATGAAGTTGTTGAGTATTGCATGTTTCACTGATATTCTGCTAGTGGCTGTCTCCGGGGCCCTTTTTACCAGGTGCCTTTTTTTTTTTTTTACATGTATGCCTTCCTGTACAGACTGTGCACTATAATGAGTGAGAATGTGAGTGAGTGAGAGCTCTGTCTATGGTATCTTATGGCCCATACTCACGAGGGACTTTTGTCGCCTCAACACGCGGCGCGCGCGTGTTGCGGCGACAGGTTGCCCGTGAGTATGGGCCGCGCGCACCCCGAACTGTCGCCCGCAACGGGCACGCACCCCGAACTGTCGCCCGTCGCTGATGTCGCCAGGCGATTGAAAAGTTCAATCGCCTGGCGACAGTAGCCGCCGCAACTCCGCCGCAGCTGTCGCTAGTCCGCGTGAGTACGCGGACTAGCGACAGCAACCTCCATTGAGGTACACAGAGCTTCCGGCGAGCTTCCAGCGGGGGGAGGAGGAACGTCGGCGACAGCTTCCATCATGCCGCTGGTCCCTCTTCCGCGTGTGTACGCGGAGGGACCTGGCGAGGAGCTGTCGCCGGCCTGTCGCCCACACGCTCACGTGTGCTGGCGACAGGCAACATTTGCTGCCCGTGAGTATGGGCCATCAAAGATTGCAGGTAGAATGGTGGTAGCTGCCATCTCTAACTTGTTTCCAAAAAGGAAGAGACTCCAAGGCTGTTACTCTAAGCTTTGCTTCACAACTGTCTGAGTCTCCGTCCAGCAGCAATCACTGAGGCGTATATACGGAAAACAACCGCAGGCTTTGCAGCTGCTACACGTCTCTGCTGCTTGTCACCCTTCTGTCATGGGCCTTAGGGAACTCCTCAGTTATGGATGTCTCTGAGCCTAGCTGGAATTCCTGAATTACGGCATCAGAATGGAATCCTCCTGCTATAGTGGTCTTGCAGGCTATCATTCAGTATCCAACAGCAACAACTCAAGGTTGCTAATGTTCATAAACCGCTATTGGAAGCTACTGGAGAACATAACAGAGTTCTACACACATCCCCATTATTCAATTATAACTACAGTATATGCACTGCAAATTGTCCAAGAGGATGCCATACTACTTTATAGACTGTTGAAGCCAAATGTAGAAAAGTTACTTTCCCCCGGAGATATATAAACTTTCCTCAGAAGGACATAAAGGGTGCACACAAAATTGTAGCAGTTGCCCAGGGCAACCAATTACATTCTTGTTTGATTTAACAGATGACACCTGATTGGTCACTGTAGCAAATTCACCTATTTTTGCTTGCACACAAACGGCTCCAGTGCAGTACGGCTGCACTCGTACTTGAAAAGAAGCTGACCCCGATCAGATTTTGGACAAGCCCTTGTCTGAAAACTGAGGGACCTGAGGATGGCATAGGAAGCCTCTAAAGAAATCTCTCTTCTTAGGTATCTCCTTTTTGAACCGAGCTTTGGCTAGCGTACACTTAAAAAATGGCAGCCTCCATATTTCTCTCACTTCAGGCTCCCTTTAA
Organism: Hyperolius riggenbachi; assembly: GCF_040937935.1. Lineage (NCBI taxonomy): Eukaryota > Metazoa > Chordata > Amphibia > Anura > Hyperoliidae > Hyperolius > Hyperolius riggenbachi. The sequence continues at coordinate 68,346,490 of NC_090649.1, forward strand.
CAGATCCAATTCAACCCTGTCTCCAGCAAAAGTTTTCCCTAATATCCTCTTAATATACAAGAAGCCAACTTCCTACAGATGGTTTCTCCTTCAGTAGTTGTTGGTTTAATGTTTCACTAAGTCAACAATTGTTTTAGCAGTGGAGCCTCTCCTCGTCATCGGCTGCCTTCACATAGTCCGTCAGAGGGACGCATGCCCTATCTTCGGGCATCTGCAGCGAGAACGCCCATGGTACAGCTCAGTGTATAGTAACCTAAGAATATGAAAACAACATGATAATTTCACCGCGGCGTGTAGAAAGCTTCGCTACTGCACGCTCTCTTTCCATTCTCATCCGTAGAGACCATTAAGTTAATGACAGCCACGGATTCCGTAGCCCTTGAGTTTTCAGACAGCCATGCCAACCTAAAGACAAAATAAAGACTGTGGTGAGCTTGTCAAAGACGTGGGACGCTTCCAGAAATGCCCATTTTATTGAATAATAAGGTGTTGATGTGCGCTGGCAGGTCATGAAATGAATCTGTAGAATCCTTTGAGGGAATCCCGCAATAACCAAGGCTGTTAAGATCAATTGTGGGGGCTTAGGTCATATGGAAATGAGGGACGTAGTAAGCAGCGTATAAGAATTAATATGAGAGTACGCTTCGAACTGTAACCAGAGACCTTTGACTGACAACAAAGAGCTAAGACGTAAAGCAGAATTCTAGACAAAATTATTCTCACATGGCATGGGCACATGTCTATCCTCTGCACAATGCTATCTTGTTTTTTGTTTTTTAGAAAAAAATCATAAGATAATATCATTTCTCAATGAAGAACTTGTGGCATTGTATGTACTCCAGCTTCTACGTCTTCTGCCCTGGACCTCCTGAGAACATTCCCATGCTTCCCCTAGGTCCATGTGAATTAATAGATTTACAAAATCAGGATCCAAAGACATAACAACAAAAGTTGTTTAGGTGATACCTTTACTGACTAACTGTACAAGATTTTGTTGCAAGCTTTCGAAACTTTAAGTTCTTTCTTCAGACATGATTTCTCCTATCATGCCTGAAGAGGAAACCTAAAGTTTTGAGCTTGCAAAGAAATCTTGTACAGTCATTTAAGGTAACACCTAAACAACTTTTATTGTTATGTCTTCAGATTCTCTCAATGACCAACACGCAACTGGCTTTACCAAAATCAGGCTCATACCTCATAACACACTAACTTCTGGTACCTGCAATGTCCCCAAAGATTTGCCAATTAGCTGAATGTCTTCATTTTTCAAATGTTTGCAATGATTGCATACAAAACTGCAACCTTGAAGAGTACCGGTAACTTCAGAACGAGAAGGATGTGAGAATATTTAACAATACATTTTAAAAAATATCCCAACATTCATGCAACCTGATCAACTAAGGCATCTCCAAAGATCTCCAATTACCTCCAACGAAGTTATCACTTTCAAGCTTCCCCAATGTGATTTTAATCTCTAAGTACCATCAGTGGAACAGTCATCTCCAAACATCCCCAGTGTGGTTATGGTCACAAACAATATATATATACATTATACACTATATACAGTGGGATGCAAAAGTTTGGGCAACCTTGTTAATCGTCATGATTTTCCTGTATAAATCATTGGTTGTTATGGTAAAAGATGTCTGTTAAATATATCATATAGTTGACACACCCAGTGATATTTGAGAAGTGAAATTAAGTTTATTGGATTTACAGAAAGTATGCAATAGTTGTTTAAATAAAATTAGGCAGATGCATACATTTGGGCAATGTTGTCATTTTATTGATTCCAAAACCTTTAGAACTAATTATTGGAATTCAAATTGGCTTGGTAAGCTCAGTGATCCCTGTCCTACATACACAGGTGAATCCAATTATGAGAAAGAGTATTTAAGGGGGTCAATTGTAAGTTTCCCTCCTAGTTTAATTTTCTCTGAAGAGTAGCAACATGTGGGTCTCAAAACAACTCTCAAATGACCTGAAGACAAAGATTGTTCACCATCATGGTTTAGGGAAAGGATACAGAAAGCTGTCTCAGAGATTTAAGCTGTCTGTTTCCACAGTAAGGAGCATATTGAGGAAATGGAAGACCACGGGCTCAGTTCAAGACTCGAAGTCGCAGACCAAGAGAAATCTTGGAGAAACAGAAGCGATGAATGGTGAGAACAGTCAGACTCAACCCACAGACCAGCACCAAAGACCTACAACATCATATTGCTGCAGATGGAGTTAGTGTGCATCGTTCAACTATTCAGCTCACTTTACACAGGGAGATGCTGTAAGCGAGAGCGATGCAGAGGAAGTCTTTTCTCTGCCCACAGCACAAACAGAGCCGCTTGAGGTATGCTAAAGCACATTTGGACAAGCCAGCTTCATTTTGGAATAAGGTGCTGTGGAGTTATTTGGGCATAACAAGGGGCGTTATACATGGAGGAAAAACAACACAGCATTCCAAGAAAAACACCTGCTACTACTATCATGCAGTGGGGCTGTGTGGCCAGTGCAGGGACTGGGAATCTTTTCAAAGTTGAGGGATGCATGGATTCCACTTAGTATCAGCAGATTCTGGAGACCAATGTCCAGGAATCAGTGACAAAGCTTTAGCATACCTCAAGCGACTCTGTGCTGTGGGCGGAGACAAGGCTTCCTCTGCATCACTCTTGCATACAGCATCTTCTTGTGTAAAGTGCACTGAATGGTTGAACAATGCACAGTAACTCCATCTGCAGCAATATGATGTTGTAGGTCTTTGGTGCTGGTCTGTGGGTGAACTCTGACTGTTCTCTCTATTCGTCGCTTCTGTTTCTTCAAGATTTTTCTTGGTCTGCAACTTCAAGCCTTAACTTGAACTAAGCCTGTGGTCTTCCATTTCCTCAATATGTTCCTTACTGTGGAAACAGACAGCTTAAATATCTGAGACAGCTTTCTGTATCCTTCCCCTAAACCATGATGGTGAACAATCTTTGTCTTCAGGTTATTTGAGAGTTGTTTTGAGACCCATATATTGCTACTTTTCAGAGAAAATTAAAAGAGGAGGGAAACTTACAATCGATCCCCTTAAACACTCTTTCTCATAATTGGATTCACCTGTGTAGGTCAGGGGTCACTGAGTTTACCAAGCCAATTTGAGTTCCAATAGTTAGACAAGAGTGCCCAAATGTATGCACCTGCCTAATTTTATTTAAACAATTATTGCGCACTTTCTGTCAATCCAATAAACTTCATTTCACTTCTCAAATATCACTGTGCGTGTCTCCTATATGATATATTTAACTGACATCTTTTATCATAACAACCAACGATTTATACAGGAAAATCATGACGATTAACAAGGTTGCCCAAACTTTCGCATCCCACTGTATTTGGCAGCAGTAGTGTCTGAAGCAAGCACCTGAAACAAGCATGCAGCTAATCTTGACAGATTTTTGTCAGAAACATCTGATCTGCTGCATGCTTGTTCAGGGTCTATGGCTAAAATTATTATAGTGGGAATACACAATGAGATTTTTCAGATGATTTACTGTCCGATCTTATTTTCGATTGATTTTCTGATCGATTTTCTTATCAATTTCTATTCACTTCTATGAGAAATCGATCAGAAAAATGATCGAAAATCAGATCAGCCATGTCGGAAATTATCGGAGAAAACGTATGATGCATTCCCAGGATTAGAGAAAGAGGATTAGCAGGACAGCCAAGCAACTGGTATGGTTTAAATTTAAATTAATATGTTTACACAGATATTGGTTATCTTATTTATAGTGGAATCCCGTAATTTCAGGATGTGAAATAGATTGTGTAGTGTACTTTATAAAGTGCTGTGCTATATAAATGTAATACAATAATAATGAGTTACAGCAAGATCATGGTGAACCAGAAGTCAAATCATTGGAGTGTGTAAGGGGCTGAAAGAGACCAAAAAGCCTCCTTACTAAGATGCCATGCAAAACAGAAGTCTGCCTCCTTAAAGCCAATGGGTACCGCCAATGAAAAAAAAAAGTCAGATACTCACCTAAGGAGAGGGAAGGCTCGGTCCTAATGAGCCTTCCCTCTCTTCTCCCGGTGCCCTCGGTGCTGCGCTGGCTCCCCCGTTCGCGTCCGCCGCCGCAGGGACTTCGGAGGTCTTCGGGAGCACTTGGACTTCCGAAGACGGGCCACTCCATACTACGTACGCGCAAGCGCGTCATAGAGGGCGCCCGCGCATGCGTAGTATGGAGCGGCCGCGTCCTCGGGAGCCCGAGTGCTCCCGAAGGCTTCCGAAAGCTCCCTTCGGCAGCGGAAGTGGCAGTATTTGACCGAACTGGTCGAATACTGCCACGGGGGATCCTGCGCGGGACCGGGCACCGGGAGAGGAGAGGGAAGGCTCATTAGGACCGAGCCTTCCCTCTCCTTAGGTGAGTATCTGACTTTTTCTTTTTTAAACCGGTAAACATTCACTTTAAAACAGAAGGTATTTGCGATAATTCAGGTTGGAGCGAGCATATGATGTCTCTCACAAAGCATCACTGCTGAACATGCAAATTACACACACCTAGGAGTTCTGGTTCACCATGAGATTGCTGGGTAATCTGTAACTCTGGATGCTTCAAGTCCTACCCCATAGAGTCACATTAATCCAGGTCATGCACTGATGAGGATCAACCAACCAACATTATTGCATTCCAGCAGCTCTGGAGGTGTGGTTAGCTTTCAGGGACAACAAAGGATGATTTGCATATTCAGCAGTGATGCATCGTGGGAGACATCATATGCTCACTCCAACCTGAATTATCGCAAATACCTTCTGTTTTGAGAAGGCGCACTTTTGTTTTACTTAACATTTTAGTAAGAGGGCTTTTTGGTCCTTTGTAACCCCTTACACACTCCTGGGAGTTCTGGTTCACCATGAGCTTGCTAGATAGTTTGTAACTTTAAGTGCTTCAAGTCCCATCCCAAAGAGCCACATTAGTCCATGCCATGTACTGATGAGGACCAACCAATCAGAAACAGTCTGTATGCATGATGGATTATTGTGGCTCTGTACAATTAACAAGCTGCCACATAATTGCATTCCAACAGCTCTGGAGGTGTGGCTAGCTTACAGGGACAACAATAGATGGTTTGCATATTGAGCAGTGATGCATTGTGGGAGACATCATATGCTCACTCCAACCTGATTTATCGCAAACACCTTCTGTTTTAAGAAGACATACTTTTGTTTTTGTTTTGCACAATAATAATGAGAATGCATGGAACGCAGTAGTCAGTCTGACACTGTCCTTCTCCAGAAAGCAGGAAGTGATCAGAGACAAGTTCCACTTCCTCCTACAGGTGCGAAACAACAATGAGCAGCACCATTTTCTCCAAACCGCACCTACAAAAAGCAAACTCCTTCGGTGAAAAACAAAGCAAGTCCCCTATTAATAGAACGTTGCATTATGCCCCGGAGTTTTACTTTAACAAACCTGAATCTAGCCAGAATCTGACCTGACACGTCTGACTAATGAAACAAGGAGCAGCCTATGAAAAATCAGTGGGAGGCAGGCATTTCCATAGGCTTGTGTTGTACCTCATAAAGCCCCCACAAACACAAAAAACTGCGCCCCAGAGACTTACAAGCAGGCCGATTCCTGAGGTATAGACATTTCCTCACCTCGTAAACTTTATTGTTGTGTCGCTGTTTGATTTTCTATTCATTGCTTGGAAGGAGAAGGAAGACTAACATCTCTTTGTCAGTACCCGTAAACCATACTGAAATGTGCATTTACGTGACTTCATTATTCACAACTGTCAGAAATGCTGCAGAGTCCACTTAATGGACACGGTAAAAGAATCCACTGAGAAGTGTTTTATGAAGAATGGGCCATATAAGATTTATTTGGCTGTTTTCAAAAGCGTTTAATACTGTCTTCATACAGAAGTCGAATTTGAAAGAAGTAGGAGAATGTGTACAGTAAACAGTAGGTTAAAAGACAAACAACAAAAATCAAAGAGTCTTTGTAGGTGGAACATATGTGCTACAATACAATACAATACAATACAATACAATAACATTTACAGTTAGCAGTGATGTGCCACAAGGATCAGTATTGAGGCCAGCTGTTTACAGTTTTTTTTTAATGATCTACAAGATGATGTAGATAGTAATGTTCTAATTTTTGCATGATTCAGAATTACATAAAGTTCTTAAACAGTCGATGGATTTATCCTTCTTCCGCCCAAGGCCAATTTCCCCATTTCCCATTCCAAGTGCAGCCCAGTGTTTTGTGTGTAACATCCATGTACAGCAGTCCCTCTCTTCTGCATGTAACATCCATATACTTTCTCTTTCATGTACAGCTTCCTTGACCAGCATCTCTTGTCTTCCAAAAGTTGCTCCCCATTTGCAGTCTGCCTCTTCCATATATTCCATATTGAGCAACTTCCTGTTCCATACTCAGCAAGCCCTTTTCCATGTCCAGCTGCCCCATGGGTAACTTTTGTTACCATTCCAGGAATTAGCCCTGTCCAAGCTTGGCGATATCATTGCTTGTTAAGCACCGAATGGTATACTATTGGGTGAAAAATCCTAGAGAGGAACTTTAACCTAGGATTGAACTTCATTCCAACCAGTAGCTGATATCCCATTTCCCACAGGAAATCTTTACCTTTTCTCAAATTGATCATCATGGGGTCTTGTATGGCTGATATTGTAGTGAAGCCCCTCCCACAGTGTGATGTCATGACCAAGGAACTGATGGTTTGCTGCCTTTGAGCCTGGTTGCATTGTGGGGAATATGATATTTTCATGTGCTGAAGTATCAATCTTCTTGATTTTGCCAGTAACAGGATGTCGTCTAGATAGTGAAAGACGCGTATTTCCTGTACCCGTAACAACGCTATCACCGACAAAAGAACTTTTGAAAACGTCCTTAGGGAAGTGGAAAGCCCGAACAGAAGACAAACAAACTGGAGGTGCAAATCTATGACAGCGAAACGCAAACATTTTTGATAATGCTGATGTACGGGCACATGGAAATACGCGTCTTTCAAGTCCACGGAGCACATCCAATCCCCTGGTTGTATTACCGCTGTTATGGACTGTAGACTTTCCATTTTGAATTTGGGAATGAAAATGTATCTGTTCAAACTCTTTAAGTCCAGGACCGGTCTGAATTTTCCTGTCTTCTTTTTTATTAGGAAAAGAGGTGAGTAGTAACCTACCCCTCTTTCCGCATGAGGAACTTCCAGCACTGCTTTTTGTCTGATCAAATCTGAGACGTAGTCTATTAACACCGCACATTTTTCTTGAGTGCGTGGAATCTTTGTTTTGACAGAATTAATTTCTGGAGGGTGTTTTTTGAAGTCCCACGTATGACCTTCCGACGCGGTACTCACTACCCACTTGTTTTTTATTTCTCCCGCCCAGGTTTCCCTGAAATGAACTAGCCTGGCTCCCACTGGGCAACCATGGACGGGCAAGGCCTCAAAAAGGTTTTGCTGACTCCCCTGCCATTGGAGTGGTCCTAGGCCTACCTGTCTTCTGAAAAGTTGATTGCGGCCTATGCCAATTTTTATGGAATTCCCTCCTCTTTCATGGGATACATCTTCTGATACTTATTCTTAAAAGATGTTTTTTTTGACTGTTTTTTCCCACTCTTCTGTAATTATTTCCTTTATCTCTTCCATTAATGGAAAAGCAATCTTAGTCTTGTGCAAATGCCTATAATATCTTTTCTTCTTACGCTGTGGAGAAGATATGTCGTCTTGCCACTGGATTGCATCCCTTACACTTGAAACAAAAGGTGGAACTAAGGAAAAATCAAAGCCTTCTGCACCACCGTCTGACTCTTCCTCTGAACTGTAATCCTGGGATGAATAAACCGGCAACTTTGAACTCACTGACTGATGCTCCCACGTCATTTCAGCCACCGTGTCCTTGACTACTTGCTTTATAAGAGTGGACACTTCTCTATCTTCCTGAGCAATGTCCAAATGACAAATATTGCATACTTTCTTATTGGGTATAGCTCTTCGCCCACAAATCCAACAAAGTCCTTCAGTAGGGAATGAAGTTGACTGAGATGTATTATAAGACGTAAAAGGTGCCGGCTGTTCTGAATCATCCGATGAGGAGAGAATTCTTCTATAGGAAGATCTAGATAACCGATTGTCAGTAGTTTGCTGTTCATTCTTGGATCTTGAAGGCTCAGAAGAAGAATCCGAACTGCTGATAGGCTTCTTCTGCAAGGATCGGTCACGGACATTTGACCGCCGCGAGGGCGGATCCTGAGATTGCCTACAAGCAAGCACACAAGAAAATCGTCAGCCCGCTGGTGTTTTTTTTTTTTTTTTTTTTTTTTACTTACCACCCTTACCTTTTATTTTTAGAAATTTCTCCTTTAATTTTTCCCATAGCAGCTGAAAAGGACAAAAAAACGTCCAATAAGCAAACAAGGACCCTTTTATTCTATCTCTCTTTTTTTTTTTTTAGATGCCTAATATAATTAATACCAGAGAAAAAACAAAAAAATATGATACCTATATATATATATATACCTATTCCTATATATATATAATTTCCACAAACCTGTTCCAATATATCCAACTATCAGAATAAACATATTCCCTGAACTATCTATACATATATATATAAATACCTACAAACAAATCTACATACACCTATCTACAAGCCCATATATATTCCCCCACAAATGAAAATACCTAAACAGACTGACTAATTTAGCCAGTGGTCCGCACTCGATCCTCTCCCCAGCGCCACCACGCTGAAATGGCCAATTTATACATACTATAGCCCATTTCCGGCTCTAGACGGAAGTTGCCCTATTCCAAAATGGCCGCCGGCAACTTCCGCCCTCAGCCGACAAAAGAAAGGGAAATCTCGTGTGCGCGTGAGACTTCCACTGCTCAGCACAATCAGCCAGACGCTAACTCACTGGTAAAGCGGCTGAGAAGGCACCGGGAACACGACTGGGGAAACATCCAGACGCCGCCCCCCACCAGCTATCCAGACGGCTGAGAAGCTCAAGTCCACGGAGCACATCCTCACAAGACTGCAAGTGCGGCATAGACACCTGGGCAATGCACCAGCTACCCGGACGGCTACTTCACCTGTAGTCCGGTAAGATAGAAAAATGCTAAAAACATAAAAAAAAGGTCCTTTTAGCTGCAGGGAACCACAACACTATTTAAGTGTTTAGCGTGGACGCAGGAAAATTTGTTAAAAGAAGTTACCCCCAGGAGAAAGGATATACAAAGTATCCAGGGGCTCCATACCTTATTGGAGCATTTAGCAACCTAAGGTATAGACTCCAGCAGGAGAGTCTGAACCTGCTGGTACCCGCACAAGGCGGAGGTAAGGGAAACTGGTCACATCAATGGAATCCATCTGGAGGCGAGGACGAAAAAAAGAATGGCAGTATGGGGTGGAGGTAGTGCTCTTATCATCTTTGGACATCCTACAGGGGCAAAGGAGGCGGGACTTTGCCCATTAGTATGCTGACATGGAGTTACCAGGGAAAGAAATATCAACCACTGTGCATAGATCTCACAGTAATGATCATTCCGTACAGCTCACCTGGCAGAACTAAAGATGTCACCACCAGTGATACACAGAAGAATGTAAATCAGGGAGAGAAAAGATTGTACAATGGGAAAACATTGACTAAATAACCTATAAATGAGTATTGTAAACAATAAGCAATTGTATTCATTATATTATCTTCACTGCAGTTCCTGTTTAAGAAGCTCAGGGCCCCTAGGCATTTGCCCAGAATCCCCCCTTTCCTAGAGCCCATGAAGTTAAAGGGGGTGTTCTCCTCACCACGTATTATAACAGTGATTTTTATGGCCTCAGCTAATCCACCTTTTTCTACGCACATAAAACCGTGCAGTGCCACTGAATCCCTGCACAATGCTAGGGAAACATATGTGCCTGGACCGGGCTCAGCTTATAATCCTCCTCTCTGATAATGGGATGACAACACTGTATTCTGAAATATGAAAACATAAACTCTATAGCTTAAATTGTCATCTTTACTTTTGAGCTTTGTTTATAATCCTTTTGTCTCTTTAATAGTCATTTTCTTTCTTGCATGGATACAGAAAAAATAAGTTCCCAACTGAACAAAAGAAATAGGAGACAGCAATTTGTCTGGGCCCATTGCTTATTATCAGTTTAAGCACAATGTGGCAGCATCTACCAGTGTTTTAAGCTTATTGACCTCAGGGCATTGCTAAAGTACCAGCTTGGGTACGCCCAGCGGCATAGCAATAGGGGTTGCAGAGATAGCGACCGCATCGGGGCCCTTGGGTCAGAGGGGCCCTCCCTCAAGCACAATATTAGCTCTCTATTGGCCCTGTGCTGGTAATAATAATCACTTCTATAAATGCTTTAAATAGTAGTAATCATTAACAAACTGTTTCTCATCCCCTTCTTACACCTCTGACACTGTGGAAATCCTTGGCAGGTTTTGGTACGCCGTATCAATTGTTATGGAGGCCAGGTTGGCCACCCTGGTTGGCCAGGCAGCGCATGGGGTCGGGGGGAGGGGGCGGCGCGGCGGGTAGCGGCGAATTGGCGGGTAGCGGCGGCGATCGGAGTGCACACACAGCTAGCAAAGTGCTAGCTGCGTGTAGCAAAAAAAAAATCATGCAAATCGGCCCAGCGGGGCCTGATAAATCCTCCTGCCGTGGCCAATTTTACAAACAATGGTCTGCTCTTTAGGGGGTTAAAGCCTGTGGTCTTGAAGAGGTTAAATAAATCAGATTGGCGGTTTGTGACTCCACCTCTCTCCAGCATTTGAACCCCAGTCACCCAATGACCAACTGTAGCAGGTTTGGGGCATCTGCTATTAACAGTTTAAAGCCAATGGGTACCGATTTAAAAAAGAAAAAGTCAGATACTCACCTAAGGAGAGGGAAGGCTCGGTCCTAATGAGACTTCCCTCTCCTCTCCTGGTGCCCGGTCCCACTCAGAATCCCCTGTACCTGTAGCAGTATTCGACCAGTTCGATCAAATACTGCCACTTCCGCTGCCGAAGGGAGGTTTCGGAAGTCTCGAAGACGGGCCGCTCCATACTGCGCATGCGCCCTCTATGACGCACTAGTGCGGGTCTATGACGCACTGGCGTGTGCGCAGTATGGGGCGGCCCGTCTTCGGGAGCCCGAGTGCTCCCGAAGACTTCTGAAATCCCCCGCGGCGGGGGATTTGAACGGAGGATCCTGAGGGCACCGGGAAGAGGAGAGGGAAGGCTCATTAGGACCGAGCTTTCCCTCTCCTTCGGTGAGTATCTAACTTTTTTATTTTTAAATCGGTACCCATTCACTTTAAGAATGGCAGCAATTTAAATATTCCCCTTGGAAATCAACAGGTGAATTTTGATTGGCTGTTGTAGGCTCCACCCATTTTCCTGAATATTAATCCCAGTCACCCAGTGACCAACTGTGCAAAGTTTGAATGGCTGTAAGAATGAGTGTAAGAATGGCTGCAGTTTCTTTTTGACCAGTGAATGTTGTTTTTGGCTCCGCCCACTTTTTGAAACCTTGACACACAGTGACTCAATGACCAAGTTAATGAGCTGTCAGGTTCCTGGCATCAACACTGTGTGAATGGAAGCAGTTTATCCAGCAAAGAAATCTGATTGGCTGTTTGTGGCCTTGCCCATTAGTGAATTTGGACCTCAGTCACCAAATGACCGACTGTAGCAAGTCTGAAGCCTCTGCCATAAACAGTGTAAGAATGGCAGCAGTTTAAATATTCTTCTTGAAAATCAATAGGTGAATTTTGATTGGCTGTTGTACGCTCCACCCACTTTCCTGAATCTTAATCTCATTCACCCAGTGACCAAGTGTGCCAAGTTTGAGAACCCTGCGATTAACAGTGTAAGAATGGCTGCAGTTTACATTTTCCCATTAAAAATGAATGGCTGAAATTTGATTGGCTGTTTTATGCTTCGCCCAATTTTCCTGGATTTGTAACCTCTGTCACCAAGTGACCAACTGTGCCAAGTGTGGGGACTCTGGCTTGATTACTGTGAAAATAGTAGCCTTTTCCATTCTTTCCATTGACATGAATGGGTGGAATCTGATTGGCTGTTTGTAGCTCCGCCCAGGTGTGCAGGGGGGGACGCGAGACCCCCAGAACATATCATCCCAGGTAGTAAGGGATCTGTAGACCAAGTTTCGTTCAAATCGGTCAAGCCATTTTCGAGTGATTGCGGCACATACACACATACATTAGCACTCATCAGGCAATGTCTATAGGCAACTGACTGCACTCAGATCATATAGCAATAATTATGCACACACCACTTTGCAGTTATTTATTTGTAAAAAATGTTTGGAATCATGTATGATTTTGTTCCACTACCCATGTGTACACCACTTTGTATTGGTCTTTCACGTGGAATTCCAATAAAATTGATTCATGTTTGTGGCAGACTGGCAGTAATGTGACAAAATGTGGAAAACTTCAAGGGGGCCGAATACTTTTGCAACTCACTGTACATACACACATACTGTACATACATACACACACACAAACACATACATCCAATTTTATATATATAGATAGATAAGAAAGTCTATCTTGTCTTGCATAGTGGAACTTTCAGAAAAAGCTAGTTGTTGCTACAGTATATAATGCCACATATATGGTTGTATGAGTAATTTGTACTGTGACAGCGGGCATCCTCTGATCTTCAGCATTCGACTGTCAGCTCTGTGGGCCAGTGTCACACTGTGACCGCATGGTCACACTGTGCAGAATTTTCTGTCTCTCATCGTAATCACGGGAGACGTATCAAGTGACATATTACAATACAAATGTCGGGTTCCCAAGCAGGAGGTCAGCTGAGATGGCCGAAGAATGCGTAAATATTTATGAACATCGTAGAGGGAACACAAACTGCTTGTTTGCTAGTCCGCCTGAAGATTGGCACAGACAATGGGAAGTGTCCGGGGTCCTGTACTCACCACTGCTCCAGTCAAGTGTAAACAAATCATCCGCTGTCCTTGTAACCTCAGGCGGAATCCATTAAGCCGACCTAAATCCTAAAGTTTGGGTGCGCAGAGTAACTGTGTCTCCATGTGAGATGGCAAGGAATGGGCTTGTTGGCATTAAAAAAAGTTCCCTAACTCTAAAAACTTGAGGCTAATTTCACACATTGGGCTTGATTCACTAAACCGTGATATGACAAATAGCCCACCTTATTAAAGATATCACACCTTATCAAAGTTAACACGCCTTATCAGAGTAGCATAGCGTGCGCTACGACCCCGCAGGGGCTCAGGGCAGGACGAGTGCCATTGCCAGTTAGCAGGCATAAGTTCATGGGCTTGCTATGCTACTCTGATAAAGCGGGAGCTAGTCTACTTTAGGGGACCCACCGCAAATCCCCATAGACAATTTCACCTGGGCTGCAAAACGGAACAAATGTCTTCCGTTTGCTTGTTTAAACCTCCACAAGCCTTATATCCCTGGGTAGCTAAGCAGGTCCTCTAACTAGAGATGGGCGAACAGTTTGGCTGTGTTAGCCGAACTGTTCGGGCTGCCCAATCTGTCATTTATCTATGCCTCTTACTACTTCCGGGTCGCAATGACCCGGAGTAGTACGTCTGCGCTGCCCGGCGGAGCGCGTCCTAGCGACGCGCTCCCGTTGCCGGGCACTTTCTGCGCATATGCGTGACGTCATGAGTGACGTCACGCACATGCGCAGAAAGTGCCCGGCAACGGGAGCGCGTCGCTAGGACGCGCTCCGCTGGGCAGCGCAGACGTACTACTCCGGGTCATTGCGACCCGGAAGTAGTAAGAGGCATAGATAAATGACAGATTGGGCAGCCCGAACAGTTCGGCTAACACAGCCAAACTGTTCGCCCACCTCTACCTCTAACGAATTTTGCGGTTTCGGTCAAAAAAAAAGTTGGAACTGACTGTACAGGAGCCGCCGAACGGCCGCAATTTCGGGTCCGTCAGCCATCTTTGTTCTGCTCTGCAGGTCGTTTCTTCCTCCTCATTGGAGGGAATTGTTAGGTGGGGGCGTGCCAGCTTCTGTCGGCAGCTAACGAACCCTCCAATGAGGAGAAAGAAAGGACCTGCACAGCAGAAGGAAGATGGCCGACGGAACCGAGATGAAGGCCGTTCGGCGGCTCCTACACAGCCCATTTCAACTTTTTTTGGACCGAAAACCTCACAGTTCGTTACAGGATATGCTTACCTATCCGTGGGTATAAGGCTTGTGGGGGTTTAAACAAGGTGAAAGCGGACATTTGTTCCGTTTCTGCAGACCAGCTGAAAGTGTCTATGGGGATTTGCGGTGGGTCCCCTAAAGTAGACTAGCTCCATAAAGCGTGTTAACTGTGATAAGGTGTGCTAACTTTGATAAGGTGTGATATCTTTGATAAGGTGTGATATCTCTGATAAGGTGTGTTATCTTTGATAAGGTGTGCTATTTTTCATATCACGGTTTAGTAAATCCAGCCCATAGTGCGGTGCGATTTGCGAGTTGCAGAAGAGTCTACTGCGGCGCAGCGCACCACATCATTGCATGCAGAGAGCACCAACAGGGAAATCTGCATGCTCCCGCCACCCGAACGTGTTTGCAAGTGACGTCAGATGCCACTTGGGTCTAAGCCCTCAGTCACGTGCACACTCTCAGACAGGAAGTGCATTACATAACTTTGCCGCTATCTATAAAATTGGTTGCAGTGCTATCGACTCCAATGCAACCGTGCGCTGAATGGTACCGCTCATACCGTTCGGCAACGCACTGCAGAGTTTGTGAGCAATCTGTGTTACTGTGGCCAATCTCATTAATGGCCACTGCTGCGAAGGAGAGCGACACACCGCCCCAGTGTGAAAGGGGCCTAATGCTAGGTACAAACATAGCAGAAATTCTAGCGTTGCGGAAAACGCAGCGCATTTATCGCTAATGCAAGTCAATGGGCTGCATCAAAAATCGCATATAAAAAAACGCATATGCATTTTTTATGTGGTTTCAAACATGCATTTTTAAATACGCTGGTTTTGTTGCATAGTTTTCAAAAACCCATCAAAAGCGCACATAATGAAAGTCAATGCAATGGTATGCATTTCCATGCGTTTTCATGCGTTTCCACGCATTTTTTTTACAAAAGTGATTTGCAGAAAACGCAATATAAAAATGCATGGAAAACGCATAAAAACCACAAACCCTAAACGCATAAAAACGCACGCAAAACGCTTGAAAAATGCATATGCGGTAAAAAAAAACACCAATGCAAACACACACAAAAAAAATCCAGCAAATGGTAGAAAACTTGCCCTTTCATGCATAGCCATGTGTGCACCCAGCCTAAGTCCAACTAAGACAAAGGGCTTGATTCACAAAGCAGTGATAACCGTTATCACTCTGTGAAAAGTGCTTTGCGCGAAATTTAGCGTGAAAACGATTATCGCGCGCCAAAATTCTTGTTCGCGCGATAATGCTAATTTTTCACCTGTTAACATTCTGGCATCGCGATAAATTCGCGAACACGAACGGTAACGTGTGAAAATTTGCGTTACCGCGCGATAACTGTTTTTTACGTGAAAGCGCACTAAATTGCACGCAAAGCACTTTTTCACAGCCGTGATAACAGTTATCACTGCTTTGTGAATCAAGCCCAAAGTGTGCAACGATGACAGTATGAAGCATTGTTATAGAAAAAAAAATTAGACTCTTTTCTTTACTACTAATGTTCTATTCATTATCTGTACCACACATACAATTCATTATATCATATTTTTTTTTTCGCTTCAGGTTTGCTTTACAGAGGAACAGCGTTTTAAGGGCAGAAATCACATTGAATGCTAAATTGCAGGCCTAACGTGCTTTAAAACATCTTGCATGTGTATACATCAATCAGGGAGTGTAATTAGAGTACTGCTTCACACTGACGCACCAAACTCACTGTGTAACGCACGGCAAACAGCTGTTTGTGTAGTGACGGCCGTGCTGGACTGGTGCGCAACATGGCCAGAGTGTAGGCCGTGGCAGTTTTCCAACCCATATGGTCACCGGGCTGTGGTAGCTCAATGATAGAACAACAGTGACTGTCAGGTAAGCAGGGGCGTAGCAATAGGGGGTGCAGAGGTAGCGACCGCATCGGGGCCCTTGGGCCAGAGGGGCCCCAAAGGGTCCACCCTCTATCACAGAATTAGCTCTCTATTGGACCTGTGCTGGTAATAATCACTTCTATAGATGCTTTGAACAGTAGTAATCCTTAACAAACTGTTCCTCATCCCCTTCTTGCAACTCTGACACTGTGGTTGTCCTTGGCAAGTTTTGGTGCGCCGTATCAATTGTTATGTATAAAGTTCTTGGGGGGGCCCCATGTAAAACTTGCATCAGGGCCCACAGCTCCTTAGCTACGCCACTGCAGGTAAGTATATGCAGTGATGGGTAATGTGCACCTGTCACACACACAGGTAGTAGTCACTGAATGTGCTGGGCCTGGCAGTGGCACACACAGTAGGAATTAGCATGGCTGTCTATGCAGGGCCGGCCCTAGACTTTTTTCCGCCTGAGGCAAAATTAGAAAAAATTGCCGCCGAGCTGGAGGGGTAGCGGGCAGAAAGGGGGTATTGGGCCTAGCGGTGGGGAGGCAACGGGTGGGGGAATCACTCACCTCTTCCGCGTTCCATCGTGTGCCCCACTGACGTCACTTCCGGCAGCGCCGTCCACTCGGCGTTGCCAGAAGTGACGTCAGTGGAGCGCACGATGGAACGCGGAAGAGGTGAGTGATTCCCCCGCCCCTTGCCTTTTAATCATACGCACGCTGGTACTTAATGCTGGAGGAGGGGCGCAGATCGGGGGACCCAGGCGAGGGAGGGGGGTCCGACCCCCCTCCCCACCGCTAGGCCCAATACCCCCTTTCTGCCAGCTACCCCTCCAGCTCGGCAGGCGGCCCCCAGCATCCATGGACAGGCGGGTGCCGCACCCCCAGATCTGCCGCCTGAGGCAAATGTTTCACCCCGCCTCATGAGCGGGCCGGCCCTGTGTCTATGCAACACAAGTGTCAGTGGGACACACAGAAAAAAAAATAGATCACAAGAACAAGATTAGCTCTCAAAACAGCTGTTGAGGGGTGCTTTTTTAGCAATAAGAATCAGCAAGGAGCAAGCTAACAAGCCTACAAGAGACTAACTAAGCTTTCCCTATGAGAGTCTGCAGCAGCTATCCCTCCACTAATTACTGCAGGCACATGAGTGAGTAAAAGGCCTGACGTTGCCTGCCTTTTATAAGTGAGGGGAGTGTAGCCTAGTTGGCTACAATGTGCCTGCTGACTGTGATGTAGATGGTCAAAGTTGACCTTCATGATGCACTATGGGGGCGAACCGAACTTCCGTAAAAGTTTGCGGTTCTCCGCAATCGCATACCACGGAAGTTCGCTGGGAACAGTTCGCCGGTGAACCGTTCGAGCCATCTCTACTTGGCTGTCCTGCTTATTTTTGCAATGACCCTCATCCCTCCCGGCATACTGGTAAAAAAGTAAATGCTGGGGAGGATGTGGTAGCATCCCAAAAATTAATTAGAATGGGTTAACTTTGAACAATTTGGAGGATACATGACTATATACAATTTAAAGAATCAAACTGGTGGACAGATTATCTGTTGGTGGGCCATATATGCTTGAAACTGCAGTACATCTTGTTCTCTGTCCTCTTTGGATTCAGCTGGTGGGTGGGGCAGTCAGATGTGAACATGTGACACTCAATGCAGGAAGAACAATAGATGCCTGACTACATTTCCCAGAAATCCAGTAATACAGTAGAAACCATGTGTCTAGATAAGGAAGTGGGCATTTGTAGTTCCCAGGAAGTAGGTATACCACCTTACTACTGCTTATAGGATATACCAGCCTCTAGATAGTTTAAAGAGAAACCGTGACCAAGAATTGAACTTCATCCCAATCAGTAGCTGATACCCCCTCTTACATGAGAAATACTTTCCTTTTCACAAACAGACCATCAGGGGGCACTGTATGGCTAATATTGTGGTGAAACCCCTCCCACAGGAAACTGTGAGGACCATGGTCCTGGCAGTTTCCTGTCTGTGAACCTTATTGCATTGAGGGAAATTATGCAGGAGAACAGAGGCGCCAAGAGGATAAAAGTAAGCTAAATGAGCTTAAAAACCAAATTCTTGGTAAATAGAGGAAGTAGTGGTGAACTTACCTCCTCCAAGGAGACACACAACGACTGTAGTAAAGACAGTCAATATATTTTATTTATGAACTCCAAATATGCAACGCGTTTTTCAGGTTTGATCCCGCTTCATCAGGCAATAACAATGGAACAATAGCATACTGTATGTGGTCAGTAGAAGAGCCAGGCACCTCTGGCTCTTCTACTGACCACATATGCTATTGCTTCTCTCTTTTTTGTTGCTCGTCATATTCATTGTTGGCAGGATGCATGAAAAGTTATCATTATATTAACGTTAATTATTAGTGTTTCTATATTTCCCAATTAACTTTAAGTCTCCTTTTGAGTCATTTATACAGGATACATATTACACTATTGGGGCTCTTGGTTTTCCTTGTTTTTATCGCATTGAGGAAAATAGCTGTTTCCAACTGCCAAAAAAGCAAGCAGCATCTCCTTCCAGTGACATCACCTGCCAGCAGTAAAAATGTTACCATGTGATAAATGCCAAAATGTAAATCGGGGAGAGGAAAGCTTTTACAATGGGCAAACACTGACTAAATCATTTATACATAATTACTGTAAAAATGAAGCACTTTTTTATTACATTATTTTCCCTGGAGTTCCTCTTTAACCTCTTGACAACCAGCTAACGCCGATTGGCGTAAACTGGTCGTCTGCGGGTTTCCATGGAAATGGCCGCTCACGGAGGGTGTCTCCGTGAACAGCCGGAGAGCCGCCGATCGCAGCTCGCCGGCAAAATGTAAACACGTGAGGAAGAAATCCCCGCTGTTTACATCATACGGCGCTGCTGCGTAGCACCGCCGTAAGGCAGATCGGCTATCCCCGGCCTCTGATTGGCCGGGGATCGCCGGCATATGATAGGCTGAAGCCTATCCTACAATGCGCAGGACGGATATCCGTCTGCGCAGCCAATGGAGGGAGAGGGAGGGACGGGAAGGAAGAGAGCGCCGAAAACGTTGCGGAGGGGGGGTTTGAAGAGCCCCCCGCAAAGCGCAGCAAGCCGGCGACGATCAGACCCCCCAGCAGGACATCCCCCTAGTGGGGAAAAAAGGGGGTAAGTCTGATCGCCCTGGCATAATACTGATCTGTGCTGCGGGCTGGAGAGTCCACGCAGCACAGATCAGACAGAAATCCACTGGTCGTCAAGTGATTAAGCCTGTATGGTAAGGGGCATGGCAGCAAATATAGCTACACAAGGACTTCCCAGCTTAATAAAATAATTTACACTAATCAACATGATTGATTTCACAATTTGCAATCCCACCTGGGTGAAAAGTGCCAGCTGGTGCACTGTAGCTTTGCCCCCTTGCACACAGGCTAGTGTAGTTTTGTTACTACGCAGTTCAGCATGGTGCTGAGGGAATCAGTGTGATCCACATTGGGTGGCATGACACATAGGATCATGCCACATTGATCCACATAGGGTAATGCCATGCCGGACTACATTCGGCAGTGATGCTGCTACAACAAGCCCAAATGCGCCTATGTAATATTTACATTATGTGGCGCAGTAGCGGAGGATGAGGCCGGTGGCAATCAAAGTGTCGTACTTTGTCCGGTATTTCGATCTGAAGAGGCTGATGCTGTACTGGATTTTATCCGGGAATAGTGCCACCTAGCGACAGCCATTTTTCCTATGTCAGACTATGTGCGACATTGGAACCATACTGGAAAAGGCCAATGTCAGACATAGTCTAACATAGAATTGGAAGGGGTTGAGTTTAGTTGGACTTTATTGCCGAAACCAAGTCTAGAAATGAGTTGATGTGTAAAGCAAAGTATGCAGTTTAATATGGACTGGAATATGGACAATCACATCGTCCATGATGTGGCACCTCCCTTCCCTCCAACCTATTGTCTCTTCCCATCAAGTGGCCACTTGAGCATTTTTCCTGAGCCAGTGGGATATTTTCCTCTCCAGCCATCTGTGGTCATCTCTCAGAAGATGTTCTCCTCTGCTAGACCAGATGATGGTGATTCCCGGCACGGAGAGAGCCTTACATTTGGCCGTCTGTTTGGATGTCTCATACCGTGAATGAGACTGAACTGCAATGGGCCAGCCAGAGAGACGCTGCAGGGTTTACATTGGCTGCCAGTAAATTGATGGATGGAGATCAAGGTCTCGTCAACCGCTTGTACAGAGGAATCTCATCAACATGTAAATAACTCCTGAAATAACAGTTTTTGTGTAGTGAAGATACAATCTAATTCCACTGTTCTGCTTTGGGGAGTGCTTCCAAATCTTGCCTTAGTTTTACTTTCAAACTTTCAATAAACCTTTGAAAATCTCTGAATAAGACCGCTCTGACCTCGAACATTTGTTACATTTGGAGTACAAAATGATTGCACTAATCTTGTGTATTAGTTGTATATGGACAGAATTAGTTGTTAATCTCATAAAAATAGCAAGTGATTTTGTAAAAACTTCAGAATGCTCAAATAAGCACCCTTTGGACGTCTATCAAGGGTCTTCAAACCTACAGCGGACGGGTTGCATAGATTACCAAGAAAGCGGTATACCAGTAGATAAATGGAAAGTGTTATCTGAGCCTTTTGTTCCCTAACCAGGAACAGCGTGTAACTTGTGAGTCTTAAACCGAAATGAGGCCCCGCAATAATTTTTTGGGGAAATACCTTATAGCTGTTAGGATCAGATTTGTGGAGCTTGAAATCTGGGCACCTGAGGCGCCCCATAAGTGCTAATGAAAATATCGGCTATAAGGCGCCCAAAGCAGAAAATTGGGGTTGTGATAATTATTGTTTTGAAAAATCCGTTAGTTTTTGACATTTTTTATCATTTTAAAAATTAGAACACTATAGTTTTTGACATTTTTAATGATTAGTATTTAAACTTTATTCATTTTTGAAAGCTATTGTTTTGAAATCTATACATTTTTAATAGAATAAGCTTAGGAAGGGGGGTTTTAGGGTTAGGGTTAGGCGTCAAGAAGGGAGGGTTCTGTGTAAGAGTAGAGTTAGGTTAAGTTGTACTAAAATATCATTAATATATACTGATATTTTATTACGGTAATTTACACAATTTACACTTTAAAAACGAAGAATATCGGTAGAGATCAACAATAATTTTATTAACGGAAGTGGGTGCTCTTTTTTCCTCGAGACCCTATTTCATGCACATTAAATTTATGCTGTTTAACGCCTTTGCTCATCCTTGTTAGCTTAGCAGGAGCTGTACAAATGCCTTTGGGAGCTACATGTAAACTTAGACTATACCATAGACATTTTTAGGGGGACAGAAAAGCTGTTAATCATCATCTTTCAAAAGCTAGGGAACAACGATTAAAAATATATTTTCCAAAAACTGATAAAACTTGGTTGATATAATTATGTAATACAATATGGATCATACCATTTATTGCCTAATTTAAAGGAATACAAGTAAGCTTTCGGCTACTCAGCCTTCTTCAGACTCCAATCCTGTATGCTGACAAGATGTTAGAGCAGAAAGCTATACACATACAACATTAAAAGCGTAGATTTTTTTGCAAATATAAATACATGCCATTAAGATGCTTTAATTGAAACAGAACATCCAAATGGGATCTTGAGAGGATGTTAGCTGATTTATGACAATTAGATAAGACCCTTTGTTTACTCATTCTTCACATAACTGATACCCAGGGCCATATGCAATTCACTTTTTCACCTGAGTTTTCTCCTAGGTGATATTTTAAAACTTGTCAATAAAATGCCCTTTAAACCACCAGCAAGCAAAAAAAATACTCAAAATAATTTTGATAGTACTTTTTACTTACTTTTTAATACTTTTTCCCATTGCAAAGTGATAAAAAGTTATTTTAAATCAAAGATAAACATTTTTCTCCTAGGAGAAAACTCAGGTGAAAAAGAGAATTGCATATGGCCCCCAGACCCTTATTCAATTCACTTTTTCTGCTAAGTTTTCTCTAGGTGATATTTTCACACCTTAAAGGAATACTTAAGGGAAAAAAAATGACATTTACTCACCCGGGGCATTCCTCAGCCCCCTGAAGCTGGATGGTGCCCTCGCAGCCCCGCTCCGATCGTCCTGTCCCCGCCGGCGGCTACTTCCGGGTTCGGCGACAGCCGCCGACAGGCTGGGAACGCGGCTGATTTTCCGCGTTCCCACTCGCTATATGCTGCTATAGCGTAGCTATATACGCTATAGCAGCATATAGCGAGTGGGAACGCGGAAAATCAGCCGCGTTCCCAGCCTGTCGGCGGCTGTCGCCGAACCCGGAAGTAGCCGCCGGCGGGGACAGGACGATCGGAGCGGGGCTGCGAGGGCACCATCCAGCTTCAGGGGGCTGAGGAATGCCCCGGGTGAGTAAATGTCATTTTTTTTTCCCTTAAGTATTCCTTTAAGCCACGAGCAAGCAAGAAAATACTCAGAATAATTCTGTCAGGACTTTTTCACCTACTTTTTGGTTCTTTTTCAATTAAAGATAGCTGAAAAAGTTATTTTAAACAGAAGATGAAAAATGATGTCCTAGGAGAAAACTTGAGAGAAAAAGTGAGTTGCATACGGCCACCAGACTGGTACAGAGACATCACAAAATTCAGAATTTACCTACAAGCAGAATGGATGCAATTTGTCTAGGCTGAAAAATAATCATGACAATAAATACCTCCAACCTCATACCAATATAAGAAATCGATATCATCTTTCAATATTTCATCTACAGATGGAGGTAAAGTTTGCTCCCTTCTCTCTCCAAAACAAAAATAACTGCACTGTGATTCAATGGGCCAAAGGGGTATGTGATCACAGCCCTAGTGTTTTTCTGTAATGAATAAAGGTGGCCACTAACGGTTCAATTTCTAGCGAAAAATCATTCGAGCGATCAGAAATTCTGATCGGAAGTTAAATATTGTAATAAATCGTTCACTACACCATCAACGAACCAATCTTTACTTCCTATCTAACACAACCAACAAGAAAATCCAAATTTTGGTTCGATGAAAATTCATTCGGGCAACATTTTTTTTCACTCGTTCATAATCAATTGTGTCCACCAATGGAGATTATTTACAACAAATCCGATCAGAATTTCTGATCACTCAAACGATTTTTCGCTAGAAATTGGACCGTTAGTGGCCACCTTAACACAAGCCTAAAGGTGGCCACTAACGGTCCAATTTCTAGAGAAAAATCATTTGAGCGATCAGAAATTCTGATCGGATTGGGTGTAAATAATCTCCATTGGTGGACACAATCGATTATGAACGAGTGAAAAAAATGTCGCCCGAATGAATTTTCATCGAACCAAAATTTGGATTTTCTTGGTTGTGAATGATAGATAGAAAGCAAAGATTGGTTTGTTGATGGTGTAATGAACGATGTATTACAATATTTTACTTCTGATCAGAATTTCTGATCGCTCTAACGATTTTTCGCTAGAAATTGGACCGTTAGTGGCCAGCTTAATCCTAACTTGGTGAATGTGTAAAAAAAGGCCCCCATTGAAAAGGGCGCTGAAGATAGCCACTAGGAGAATATTGGTGAAACTTATGAAATTCTTATAATATCGGTAATCTTTAGTACTATTTTACTATAACCTGACCTTATCCTAACATTTGCCTTCCCTCTCGATGCCTAACACTATCTGATCACCCCTGGTGGTCTAACCCTAAAACCCCACTGGTGGTGCCTTACGCTAAGTATCCCCCCCCCCCCACTCTGCCTAACCCTAAAACTTCCCTGGTGTTGCGTTACACTAAAGACCTCCCTGGCGTTGCCTAACCCTTGAAGCACCCACTATGTATAGCCACAATTTGGAATTAGCGGGTGACCCCGGTGCCCACTATTTTATCTGGTGTCTCCAGCGTCCAAATTACCATTAATGGCTGCTAATCGTCCGACAGCACCGTTTTCAACAGGGCACTTCTGGCGCCCTTTTTACCTGCTTTATTAAGTTGACCCTGATGCTGGCCTATAGCTGAATCCTTCACCGACCTCCCATAATATGCTGCAACCCGCCTACCAGTACCTACCTGTCATGTCAGAGATCTGATAAATACTTTAGGTACTCTAAAGGGGCCCAGTTTTGCAAAAGTTGAAATAACTTGGTTGTGAGCTTGGTATACTGTATCCCCTCACACAGGTTATCCACTTCAGCCTAGCTGCCACTTTCTTTCCAGTTCATGGTATGGATGAAAAGTTTGCCAAAAAGCAACCCACAAGTAATTCAAACTTCCATCCCCTGCTCGAAACAAAGTAATCGGATCTGCTGTGCCTGGGCCTAATCTTTATGTTGGCATCCTCAAGGGTTAATTATCACAAGTTGATTGTCCTTCAACTCTCCCCCACCCCCCACCATCACTTTTGCCTCTCTCATTTTTCTAATGCTTTTCTCGAGAACAGCCCATGTCAAACCCTTTATGAAATTCAGACCTGGTTTCAAATTTCATTGAAACCTCTATAAGAAAAGCCACTTTTCATGCTTAAGTCCTTCTCAAATCCTTTCAGACCAGTCACCGTCCAATCTGCATTTTATCTTTTTCTCTCTGGCCAAGGGCCAAACATAATCCTTCTCCTCTCCTTACGCTTCTTAAGGAAAACACAAGCCCTCATTTACCCGTGGATCCTGTCTAAGAATAAAAGCTTAATACCTTGACAGGCCTGGATATTATTTTGGGTCCTAAGTCTGATTTATGGCGGTAGCCAGCAAGCCCGGCTGGTGAAATATTTGCTGCTGCTCGCAAGGATCTGGAAAAAATGAAGTGTGAGGTTCGGAGGAGAGCAGGCAGCAGTCTTCCAGTCACTAAACACTTCTAAGGAGTTGGCAGGGGAACAGAGCTGTGGTTTGAAACCAGGAGCCTCAAAGGAATACGGGAGGAGTGCTGTGCTGTGAGAAGCGACAAAATATTGCCTGGGCTTTAATGCGGCCCTCCAAGCCTGTGATCCCCACATGAAACTGAACATGTTGTTGTGGCATTCTCAGCCATGGAAGCATGACGACACAGCTTCCAGCTGGAAGAGGGCTTGGAGGAACGAGGAAGGTTGAGGGAACAGGTTGATGAAGATCAGGTTTTATGGATGTTTCTTTTGTTGTTGGACAGGCAACTTCGGGAAAGCACCGCAGAACATCTTTTTCCAATAATACCGGCACCACTTTGAACATTCAACTCTCTTGAATTTATTGTCAGTTTATTTTCAGATTTATAGAACTATATTATCTTGTTTGACAACGGTGAGGCTACAACACTACTTTTGCGTCTTCAATAGAAGTTTGGGATAAGCCCATGCAGAAAACATTTGTATGCCGTATTCTATAATCTATTAAGGCTCTCGGTACTGAACTTGTCCATCGTGAACTAACCACATGCCAAATTATTAATCCAATCCAATAACACTGTGTGAAAAAGTAATCTGGCAACATAAGATTTAAAACATTCTGAACTATACTGTTCAACTACACTCATCCATCTCCCCGCTCCTCAAAAGTCTTCCCATTCTACCAATCTCCCCTCCAACTGTTAATTACCCAAAGGGTCCCATTTACACTTTTGGCCCAAGCCTACAAAACTCGGAGCAAACTGTCCCCTCCATATATGCCCTCATCAAATTCCAAATGCAAACCCAGTCACAACCTTTGACTTCATATTGCTCAGGTTTTGGAACCCACATCACACCCTCTCAACTAAGACTTCTCACAATCCTCTACTATTCTATGCTTCCAACACTGTGGAACTCCCTACCTCCCTCCATTAGGGTTTCCCCCTCCTTCAACATCTGCAAGAAAGCCCTCAAAACCCACCATGGCCTACTCCCCCCCCCCCCCCCCTTACTAGTGCTGTAAACCCACAGCTGAACTCTGGTCCCCTGCCTTTTGTGTCCCCACCTCTCCCTCTAGATTGTAAGCCTTCGGGCAGGGTCCTCCTCCTTGTGTCTCCTACCTGATCGCACACCTCCATTACTGTACACCCATCCTATGGATCTAAGTGAACTCTTGAGTGAACTCGACTTGCCCAATCTCCATGTTCCCATCCAGTGACTAAGCAGTACCTTGTACTTATACTGTGCTGCGTGATCGTTTGCGCGTATTCATGTATTGTCTTATTGCTGTATGTCACCCCTAAATATTGTCTGTAACCTTAACTAATATCCAGTTCTGCGTAATATGTTGGCGCTTTGTAAACACAATAAATAAATAAATTAAATAAAAATTCCCTGCAATTCCATTCCTCATCATACTCAAGTGGACTATTTATGAGTATATTGGTGCCCTTATTTATGTATTACATTGTCCTCAGTTCTGTTAGCTATGTGCAGTTAATATTTTTTTGTCTGTAAAATACCTCATGCAGTATTTTCCTCTTTTTTTAGCTATTCAGAATTTTTTTTCTCATCGTCGTGTGGTAAGTGCATAAAGTGCGGTAAAAAGTGCGGTATTTCAGTGGTTGGCATGCAGTAAATAAATACCGTATTTTTCGGACTATAAGATGCACTTTTTCTCCCTCAAAAGTGGGGGGGAAAAGTCAGTGCGTCTTATAGTCCAAATACTACATATTTAGACCTGTGCCTCCTTCCCCTGTCTGCTGTGTCTGCATCCCCCGTCCATGTGTCCCTCTATTTCAGTGTCTGCCTGTATTCTGTGACCCAGTGTCTGCCTGCTCCCGGTGTCTGCATGTCCCAGTGTAATAATCACATAGATGCAACTGCCCGGTGTCTTCTTGTCCCGGGGGCCGCCTGTCTCCAGTCACTCTGTGACCCGGCGTCTGCGTGTCCCAGTGTAATCACATACATGCAGCTGCCCGGTGTCTGCTTGTCCCGGGGCCGCCTGTCTCCAGTGTTGGTGTTCCAGGGTAATAATCATATACTGTACATGTAGCTGCCACTTATTAACCACGCTGTCCCCCGTGTCTCAAATACATACTTCTCGTATCTTTTAGCATCGCGCTGTCCCCCGGTACAGCCGCAGCTTGCATCATCGGGAAGTCCTGGATGTCTTTGCAGAGAAATAACCAATCAGGCAGGGGGCGCTGGCTTTAATGGCCAATCAGAATGCTCTCTGCTCCTTGCTCCTATGTTGATAGGACACGATGGTCTCGCGGGCGGGACCACCTCTCCGTCAATTGGGCCAATCACAGCGCGCAGAGATTGGCCCCCAGCCTGATTGGTTATTCCTCTGCAAAGACGTCCAGGACTTCCCGATGATGCAAGCTGCGGCAGTACCGAAGGAAAAGCGCGATGATAAAAGATACGAGAGGTATGTATTTAAGACACGGGGGACAGCGTGGTTAATAAGTGGCAGCTACATGTATATGATTATTACACTGGAACACCAACACTGGAGACAGGCGACCCCGGGACAAGCAGACACCGGGCAGCTGCATGTATGTAATTATTACACTGGGACATGCAGACACCGGGTCACAGAGTGACTGGAGACAGGCAGACACTGGGACATCAGGGGTTGGCAGACATGCAGACCCTGGGACACAGCACACACTGGGACAATGGGGATAAAGACCCTGGATGTGGAGGAAACAGGGGACTAAGGAAGAGGGTCAGAGCACAGGACATTGGACGCCAGGACAGAGGACACAGGTGGACAGAGCACATGGAGACAGAGGAAGGGGGAAAGAAGACACAGGGGGCAAGAGGACATGGAGACAGATGAAGGGGGAAAGAAGACACAGGGGGCCAGAGGACATGGAAACAGGAATGGGAAAGAAGACACAGGGGGCAGAGGACGTGAAAACAGAAGAAGGGTGAAAGAAGACACAGAGGGGCAGAGGACATGGAGACAGGAAGGGGAAAGAAGACACGGGGCAGAGGACATGGAAACAGAGGAAGGGTGAAAGAAGACACAGGGGTGCAGAGGACATGGAGACAAAGGAAGGGGGAAAGATGACACAGGGCAGAGGACACAAGGGGGACAAAGTACAGAGGGACATAGGAGGACCACAGGGGGCAAAATAAATACAAGGAATGCATAAGGGGAGCAAAATAATTGGAGGGAAAGATCCATAAGATGCCCCTGCACCATAGACACACCTAGGTTTAGTTTTGTTTTCTTTCCTGATTTTTGTCCTCTAAACCTAGGTGCGTCTTATAGTCCGAAAAATACGGTAATAGTAGCCTTCTTTATTTGTCTTCAATATGTTAGGAAAGCAACCTATGAAAAGTATTACACAGCCTGAATAGGAACTCCACTATAGAAATGCCACTAAGAACTGCAAAATGCATACAAATTGACTTTACCGCCAGGTCTTCAACTGATGGGCGAATTATGTGCTAACATGCCCCCTAATTTCCACGAGAATAGCGATTTTCATGCAAATTACAGCATGAATTACCGCATAATTTACTGCATGCTGTAAAACATGACTAACATATACCAGAATTGCTAAATGTCATTATCGCATGCAGTAAATTATCGTACATCACTGCTCCAAAAGTTAAGAACTTGATGACACTGTGTAGAAGTGAGAGGAATATGAGGTAACAAACTAAATCTGTTCGGAAGAGGGGAAATCACAGGTAACCATGGTATGACGTAACCCATTATGCGTCTTCAAAGGGGCAGTGCTGGGCAAGGACAGAAAGTGCCACCGTGTCACCTGCCCCCCTGGCCACCCCTTGTTCAACTGCTCTGCCTCTGGCAGCCTCTTCTCCAGAGTCCGGTTTCCCCTTGCTGCACTGCCCTGCAGCAATGCATATTTCAGACTTCAGAGCAGCAGTGACCCGCAGGCAGCTAAGGGACAGGGGAGCAGTGCCTCTTGTAACGGTGTGTTTACAGGAAGTAAGCAGTGATGCAACGTCCTGTTTACGGGCCACTACTAGGTGCACAGCTCTCCTGTCTCTTCACTGCAGGTCACCGCTGATCTGAGGTCTGAAGTATGCCACTGCCTGACAGGCAGTGCAACGAGGGGGATCCAGACTCTGTGGAGGAGGGGCCACCTGTGGCAGGTGAATGAGAGGTGGTTGGTAGAGAGAGGGGGGGAGAGGGGTACCTATAATATGAGACAGATTCCAAATGGAGTGGGGGAGGCTCACAAGTTTGCATCAGGCAGCAGAAAGTCTAGAAGCAACCCTGTAAGTAACTACCATTTCTCAGCTACCACAATCAGAGCTGGATCATCCACCAGGCAATCCTAGGCAGTTGCCTGGGGCCTGGAGAGAGTCTAGGGGCCTGGTGGATGCTAGCCCCCACCAAATCTTACTAAAAAAGTCAGGTGATCACCAGCAAGGGGCAAAAACGGCTATCTTGGCTAGGGCCCCATTTCATCGTAATCCTTTTCTGACCACAATAGCTCCACCCCCCCCTCCCCACAGTATCTCCTAGCAACGGCATTTTCTCTATACTCTATTTCAAACTGGAATACAGAAAACAGAACAAGACCCGATCCCCCAGTGATCTGCGAACTTGGCCCTCCGGCTGTTAAGGAACTACAAGTCCCACAATGCATTACGGGAGTCTGATAGCCACAGTCATGATTCATAAAGGCAAATGCATTGTGGGACTTGTAGTTCCTTAAAAGCTGGAGAGCTAAGTTTGCAGATCACTGCACTAAACTATTTTGCTCCACGGCATTCCCATGTGTTCAGTAGCCCTATGTGAGACTTTAGGTCCTCCATGCTGTACGGCTCATGGGCTGTGGAAGCCAAGTAATGACATCATCACTTTGTTTGAATAATTAGTAATTCTATATAGCAGGCTGTCTCACATGTTCACAGGACACACTAATCAGCAAGAGAGAGGGGGGGAAAGAAACGAAATGATACACAATATAAAGAGGCTGAGTGGATCTTCATTTACTGCTTCCTGTCCCCCAGGGAGCCGCCACATATTTTCCACTGCGATCAGCTTCTTAGGCTGTAACGTTGGAAGTCCGCGGTCTCCTCTTGTGGCGGGGAAATGAAGTCAGGGAAATTACTGGGCTGGCGTCTCGGCGATCCCCATATACCACTTTTACAGTAGCAGTTCCTAATTGTCTCTCTCAGGATGAAGCTGAGGGAAGAGCTGACACACAGCCCCACGTTACAATGCTTGTAAAAACTTGGACGTTATGCTTCCAGACTGACTCACAGGGCAATCGACGAGCTGTTAGCACCACCAATGTGGACATTCCACCAAGACTTGATTTGGTACTCAGTCTGGCTGATTCGGTTTATAACAATACCAAATTAAACTTTCTGCTCAGAGCAGGGACAAGGTCCTCCAGCACCCAAGGCTGAGACACCAAAGTGCGCCCCTCCATCCCTCCCTCCCCAGCCGTCACACACTGATTGCTATTAGAGTAAAAGGCACCTCAGGGTCAGGGCCCCCAACACCTTAACCTCTAGTTATCTGGCTTGCAGTCACTGCCATGTATCCCCTTTTCTTATTCCTCTTTGCTTCAAACACAATAGGGGAATGATAGCTGAGTGAGTTGTGCCCCCCTCCTACACTGTGCCCTGAGGCTGGAGCCTCTCTTACCTTTGCCTCGGCCCTGGGCGCTACCATAGGGGCAATATGGGCAATTGCCTCCCTGTGCCACCCCCCAGTCTTCCCCCAACTTGTACTGCACTCACTGGGCCCCTGCAAAGTTTTTGCCAGCATAACTTTGCTGCTCCATTAGTTTGTGCCCTGTCTTCATCCCCGCTAATCTCAGCTTCTCAGTGACACGGCGCATGTCGTTATGTAATAACATGCAGCGGTACAAAGACAGCTTTTGCTGCCCTACCTCAATTCTTAAAATTGAAGGCCTTCTACACATCCCACATTTTGAGGATATGGAGTTTTTGAGGGTATATGGTATGTCATATTTCGGGAACCAGCAGGGCTTGGGGGCTGCAAATTTGCACACAGGTAGATCGGGGGGTCCCCTCCATACCCACACCCAATTTGGGGTGTGTAGGATGTGTAAGAGGCCTTCAATACACTGTGCCTGAGTATGGTGATTTGCAGCTCATTAACATAGGCAGCAGGAGAAAAAAGGATCCTGCTACGCATACGTGTGAGAAAATGTGACAGAGCAGCAAATCATGACAGGCAGCAAAAGCTGTCACTGCACCTGGTCACAGAAGACACACCTGATTTAAATATTTAAACACAGATTAGCCTTAAAAGAGGAAAATAAATAAACAAATAAAACATAACTTTTATTGAAAGATCAAAGATAAAAACGTAGTAGCGCAAGCTAACACATACCAGTTTGGTGATAAGTGGAAGGTGATACAAATGAATGGCAATATACTCAGCTTACATTTCAAGGGATATATTCACTCTTCTCACTGCACTGATACATGCAAAAATACCCTTCCCCCATTAACAACCCGACATGTTTCGCTCCCTCTATATGGGGACCTTCCTCAGGGGAACAAAAAGTGCTAAACGTACAAGGTGCTAAGTGCTAAAGTGCAGTAAATTGTAATTTATCACAAGTAAAAGTATGATAGCATGTTGGCCTAAGCAGCAGCCAACAAAAGCTCTGGGCAGCTCACTCTTAAATAGCAGAGTAAATGGAGAGGTGGGAGGTGTGGGGAATCTATCCACATACTCCTCTGCCCCCACCAGTGCTCCCCCCACATTCCCTCCTTTAGCTGCGGGCAGGGTTGTGTTTTTTTCGTGGTCAACCTGCCTACAAAACTAAACAGATTAGACTTTCGTGTCACAATCTGGGATTGTTCTGTGTGATGTATATTATCATTTCTGTTTTTGTAATTGCATGTGTGTGCGTCTACCTATCTGTCTACCTCGATCTCCTCCTTGAGCTATATATTGTGTCAAACCGGATTCCGGGCATGGCCCAGTAATGCTTGGTGAAATAAATGATTCTGAAACTGTGAGATGGTCATTCTACCACTAAAGTGTAGCTGTTGAAGCATATGGCGAATGTACGATTCCACGGCCCACATGAATGGTGACAGGTGTCCTTTACACGGATGGCAAGGAAGTGCGTTCTCCACACACGAATCCACAATCTTCTGCCACCTGTGCATATCTCATCCCATCAATCTGTCATCCACCTCCAATCTCATTAGACCTTCTGCAACACAGCAAAAGAAACTTCTGATCAACTTCAGATGGGGGGAAGAGGTTTTGGGTTTACGACTAAGATTCTCTGAGCCCCAGAGAGCTTCGAAGCCAGAAAGAAAGAGAGTGTGGGAGCCAAGAGGCCATCGTGAAATGAAAGAGACCTTATGGAAGAATCTGTCACTACAATTATGCCTTTGAAAGCGTTTTGATTCGTGGCAATGAAAGCCATAAGAAACAAGGGGTCGGCCTTTATTAGAAGGATACACTGGAGCTTGGCTTGTTAAGTGAGCACAGAGCCGCGTGTGTCACAGTAAATAATACCCAATGAATAACATGTGGTTTGCACATCTAAACCAAAGCTCTGGGTAACGGGAGGCCCTCTGTCATCTGAATCTATTTTACTAACTGTAGAGGGTGTAGTAATATTTTATGCGGCCTAATAAACTTAATGCTTTTTTTCGCGGAGCTGTCTGGCTGAGGTAAACACGTTATGTCACATGTGATATAGATATCCCTTCAGGTGGAAGCCACCAGTGAAGGATCATGGAGGGGGATGTAAAAAGCCGCTAGGGAGATGGGAAAATTGGTAGCGGTTCAGAGGTTTAGGTCCTGCCAAAGGCAAACAGCTTTATTGAGCGGCGCTACTGATGGCTTCATAGAGGTGGGCATGTGCGGAGAGCAGCAGTGAAGGAAGGTCTATTGTAATCTGTAATGCTGATTTCTTAATTAGGGGACCTATTTATAAATGTGGTAGCCAACTCATTAGTACAATACAATACAATAACATTTGTAAAGCACATAAAGGACTCAAAGCACATAGATATGTGGAATTGAAATTTCCACATTTACAATCGGTAATTGGAATTTTGGATTACTTGGTAATTTTTAACACAATCACAGAATTCAGACACATTTGACCAATCATAGAATGCAGAATTTTTCTTAAAAAATCAGATCACCGTGGTCATTTTAGACCAATCACAAAAGAATAAAATACTCCTCGGAAAACAGAAAATCGTAAAAACAGAAATTGGCATTGGTGGAAATGGTAATTTCCGCAGAACTGGAAATGGGCGTATCCTACCATCCCTAGGCTGGACTGTGTTTCAGAGGAAATACTCAGGTGCTCATAGATGCCTGACCAAACAGGTGGCTTTTCAGTTTGGACTTACGGTGGATGCTTCCAGGGATGGAGATGTCCTGATTGGGTGTGGCAGGGAGTTCCAAAGTGTAGGGGCAGCATGACAGAAGGCTCTGTCTCCAAAGGTTTTGAGGTGGACTCGAGGTGACCAAGTTAATACAGCCTTTTGATCTAAGATTGTGTAGGGATTGCAACAAGTCCTTCAGGTATCCAGGGCCCAGATTGAGCAATAGAGATGGGCGAAATTCTCACAGTACAATTCAACAGGTAAACACATGTGGACTAGAGATGTCGCGAACCTCCAATTTTCGGTTTCGCGAACCCTGTTCGCGAACCTTCGGGGAAGGTTCGGTTCGCGAAAAAGTTCGCGAACCGCAATAGACTTCAATGGGGATGCGAACTTTGAAAAATAGAAAAATTTATGCTGGCCCCAAAAGTGATGGAAAAGATTTTTCAATGGGTCTAACACCTGGAGGGGGGCATGGCGGAGTGGGATACATGCCCAAAGTCCCGGGGAAAAATCTGGATGTGACGCAAAGCAGCGTTTTAAGGGCAGAAATGACATTGAATGCTAAATTGCAGGCCTAAAGTGCTTAAAAACATCTTGCATGTGTATACATCAATCAGGGAGTGTGATTAGAGTTCTGCTTCACACTGACACACCAAACTTACTGTGTAACGCAGCGCAAACAGCTGTTTGTGTAGTGACGGCCGTACTGGACTGGTGTGCACCGTGGTAGCTCAATGATAGAACAACAGTGACTGTCCAGCTGATCAAATTTGGTCTGTCCACAATGAAGCAACGACCTTATTATCTTCTTGTATGTAGGTAGGCATAGGTAGGAGTCCCAGTATAGGTAGGTAGGCATAGGTAGGAGTCCCAGTATAGGTAGATAGGCATAGGTAGGTGTCCCAGTAGTTAGCTAGGCATAGGTAGGAGTCCCAGTATAGTTAGGTAGGCATAGGTAGGAGTCCCAGTATAGGTAGGTAGGCATAGGTAGGTGTCCCAGTAGTTAGCTAGGCATAGGTAGGAGACCCAGTAGGTAGGCATAGGTAGGTGTCCCAGTAGTTAGCTAGGCATAGGTAGGAGTCCCAGTATAGGTAGGTAGGCATAGGTAGGTGCCTCAGTAGTTAGCTAGACATAGGTAGGAGACCCAGAAGTTAGCTAGGCATAGGTAGGAGACCCAGTATAGGTAGGTAGGCATAGGTAGGTCCCCTAGTATAGGTAGGTAGGTGTCCCTGTATAGGTAAGTAGGTGCCTCAGTAGTTAGGTAGGCATAGGTAGGTGTCCCAGTATAGATAGTTAGGCAGGGCCTGGCTGGCACAGTAATAACAATTACCAAGGTCCAGCTGCAACAGATAGTGCTGTATAATGTCAGTGAGCAACACACACACAAAAAAAAACACATCTGGAAAACATTATCTCTCAAAAGAGCTGTTGAGGGGTGCTATTTTAGCAATAACAATCAGCAAGGAGCAAGCCAAGAGCCTAACTAATCTTTCCCTAGGAGAACAAGTCTGCAGCAGCTTTCCCTAGTCTGTCTCTAGCAGGCACACGAGTGGGTGTAATGGCCGGCAAACCTGCCTTATATAAGGGGGGGGCTCCAGGGCTTAGTGTAGCCTGAATGGCTACAATGTGCCTGCTGACTGTGATGCAGAGGGTCAAAGTTGACCCTCATAGTGCATTATGGGGCGAATCAAACTTCTGCAAAAGTTCGCTTGGTCCAGGCGAACGCGAACCCCCAAAGTTCGCCTGGAACCGTTCGCTACATCTCTAGTGTGGACATGTTCACAATGTGCTTGCAAATCCAAACACGAAACCGCGGTTGCACATGCACAATTGCTAATGAGCCTATTTCTTACTGACCATACCAACCCAACTGACCTCTGTTTAAAAATCATGCTGGTCATTGTGGAAAAAAAAGTTTTGAGCAGAATAATTAGTGTTGAGTGCAGTTGTGCAAGTCTCAATGTAAACACTCACTCGAGAACGTGTTGAGGCGCTAACGCCAACCCTAATCACCATAGATGTGCTGCAGTTATAACAACAGTTTTCTGATGATTGGCGCACTAGTAAGGGCAGCAATCGGCTGCTCCTTCAGATTCAGATTCTGAGTTCTCTCTGTATTAACTTCGTGATGTACTATTAATATTATTATAATGGTAGATTTGTGCAGCATCAAGATATCCCATGGTGCTTTACAATTGCAGTAACACAAACAAACTACTGTATACATAACGTTACAAGCAGGGGTAACACAGATAATGCACATATGTCATATAGCTCATATGGTAAGGGAGAGGTTGCCAAGTAGTACCTCAAAATTAAAGTAGATAGTCACACCCTTCCAGAAAAAATAAGTAGCCACTTGCTTCCAGTTAAAAGAATCAAATAGTTCCATACCTCCAGATAAAAGTAGTCACAAGCATCCAGATAAATAATTAAGTAGTTAAATACGTCGGCTGGCGTAAGAGTTTTGCGCATGTGCAGTTCTATAAGATTGATTTTGGATATGTCCATCAATGAAGAAGAAGTATAACGGATCAGTGCGGACCTTCTATGTATCTATATTTTCTACGGGCCTTGCTGTCCTAGTCCTGCACGGTCTGTTGTTTGTGGGGTGTAGCGGTGTCCACATTTTCTCCATTCTATAAGATTGAACAGCGCATGCGCAGGACTCTTAAGCGGGCTGGCTTGATAACGTGCAGTGTGCACTGCGGGGGTGCGCAGGGCGACTTCAGCCAAAGTTACGAGTCCCGGGACCAGGACCACGGAAGGGACCCAAAGGATACCATGGGACCTCGCAGGCTACAAGGGGCTGGAGGAAGCCTCAGGTAAAATTTCATTTTTATTGACAGCTCAGGGTTCCTTTTAAATGGCCTCACCAGATAAGGAGTGATGCAGATATATTATTATTCCATCCAGTAGCCTATCAGTTAAACTCATGTAATTTTAGCGAGTCAAATGTGGTGAAAAGTGGTAATTAATGCTCAGGGTACCATGTTTTCACTAAAGATTACTGCAACAGGCCTGGCGAGATGATGCATGAGAAAAGCGTATTTAGCACCCACCTACATCTTAGTTGCCCATGAAGATATTTACTCACTTCCTGTCACATGTCCAGCAACAGGAAGTGGTTGAGATCTCTTTAATACACGATAAAACAAACCTGACAGAAGTTTTAACACTTCCTCACTTGATTCAAGACTTGTATTTATTTAATGCTATGTTAGTTTGCAAGCAAGCGTTGAACTTTCATTGTGAAATCACCTTCTGTTTTCCCTCCTTTTTATATTTTCACAACGAACTAATTTTAAAGACAAGCAAGGTAAAATGGAGACCATGTACTTGATTTGACTAAATCCTCAGGCAATCCTGAGAAAATAAAACTTACACATGAGCGAGGATTCCACGCGCCATTAGTTTAATCCCTGTTCCTTCCAAAAATGTTTTAATACATGCCTTTCTCAAGGACGGAGAATTATCCGACCTTCACCGTTTGCTGAACAAAGTGCGCCGGGGAGCCAGTAAGGGGGGATAAATATAGTCAGCATATTAGAAGCTCAGCAGATAAAATAATCTTTTAAAGGCCGGTTGTTCGGGCAGCGCCTGGAAAAATAAATTGTAAAAAAAAAAGAATAGCTGAATAGACCGGGATCGGAAATTATCACGGTGTTTGAGAAAGAGGAATGACATGATTGGCAGGGAAGGTTTATAAGTGCAACTAGGGAGATGCTTATCCCTATTAAGTCTCCTGAGGAACGGCCAATCATCACAACAGGCCCAGCCTGACGCCATCTGGCTAACGAGTCACCGAGCAGGAATCCACACCGTAAAAATTTGAATGTGTCCTAATATGGCCTAACCTAAATCACGGAACTGTCACTGCACAGGCCGAAAAAGTGCAGCTTAGTTGATAAGGCAGCTGGAGGAGGGGTTATTAGTGCTGTATCCATTGGCAACCAATCAGAGGTTATAGAACTCAATGCAATTCTGGTTCTACAGGCAAGGATGCTTTCAGGTATCTGAGCAAAATTGAACATGGAGCCCTGTGTACATGATAGTTCTGTACACTGACCTGTTACGTTTTGTAGCCTGCTTGGGGCCATTAAAGCAAACCTGAACTGAACATTAAAAGTCAAAATAAGCATACACACATCATACTTACCTCCCACGTAGTCTACTTATCAATCTCTTTCACATCCTGTTTGTGAACTGTGATCGATGGAATTCTCCGTCCTCCGTTTTAAAAATGGAGATGACCCTGTATTAGCTTCCAGGTCAGCACACTGTTAAACTGTAATATCTCCCACTTGAGCCCTAGGGAAACATGGACATTACCTTGTACATCAGTTGTCCTTTCAGTTGTAACTGACAGCAACTGATATATACTGTAACTAACAGCAGCTGATATGTTTCAGGAAGGAATCGTTAGAAGCAAAAAGAGAGCTTCTTGCATGACCAATCTTCTGCAAGAGCCATGCATGTGTGCCAGTGTGCATGGCTAAGACATCCTCTAAACACTCTGGTGGTGGAAAGTGGGTACTGCAAGTTTTGCTGCAGTATCATAGGAATAGCCAATGGGATGTCAGGATTTAGTTTCCATCATGCTCTCCTCCCATTAAAAGAAAACCTGAACTGAAAATTAAAAGTCAGAATAACCATACACAGGTCATACTTACCTCCCGTGTAGTCTACTCCTCAATCTCTTGCTCCTCTCCTGCATCCTGTTTGTCCATTGTGATGAACAGAATTCTCAGTCTTACCCCATAACGGCTTTCTGGTCAGCACACTGTTAAACTATAACATTGCCCACTTGAGCCATTGGAGAACATGAACATTACCTGACACATCCAGTTGTCCTCTCAGCTATAACTGACATCAACTGATATATTTCAGTTCTGACAAAATGTTGTCAGAACTGGAAGGGATCATTGTCAGAAGAAAATGGTGACCTTCTGAGAGGAACTGATGGCAAGGTAACTGTGCAACGTTCATTTGAAGATACCTGTGTTTATTTTAAATCATTTTACTTAGTTCAGGTTCCCTTTAAGCCTGCTCTGACCATAGTACCATGCTATGCTGGGTATGATTAATACTGTGGATGTCTGTGTACATCCTTGCTTTGCCTCTTGGCCCTGTTATTGGATTGCTGCCTGGACCAACCTTTGGAACAGTTCTTGACCTGACATTGCCTTATCCCTTGGTTTTATTATATTCTGATGTACCGTATATGATTCCTGGATTGTCATTGGATTGGCTACCTTTTGAGATTCTGTACCATGCTATTCTGATCACCGGTTGCTGACCTGGACTGTCTGATTTTCCAGTCTGTACCTGTCTAGTGTGGTTCTTTTGGTACCACTGTGTTGCTTGCTTCAGTTCCTATATCTTGCACATATCAAGGCCTGGGTATGATCAGTTGTTGACATGACTTGTCATCCCTCGGCTGATTAGGGATGCGCCACACAAGGTGCAGACTGCAGAGGAGATTGGGACATAGGAACTGAAATAATACAGTGGATCCAGCAGGCCTCTGAGTATCTAACTTTTTTTTATCTTTCACTGTGTTTTCACTGTATTTTAAAGGAGTTCTGTATAATGAAAAAAGTAAAACAAGCTGACACTTACCTGGGGCTTCTATCAGCCCCCTGCAGCGGTAATGTCCCATGCCGTCCTCTCCCGATGCGCTGTTCCCCACCGCCGGTCCCCGTGTAATCATGCAAGTGATTACACTGCGGCTGAGCTCTCACTTTGGCACACGTCATCAGAGCTTACTACGCAGGCACAGTACAAGAAAACTTTGTACTGCGCCTGCGCTGTAAGCTCCCGATGACGCGAACGGGAGCGCGCATTATTCAGCTATGCCAGACGGGGAATGGATGATCAGAGGAGGACGATGCGGGACATTACCGCTGCAGGGGGCTGATAGAAGCCCCAGGTAAGTGTCAGCTTGTTTTACTTTTTGACCACCACAAAACCCCTTTAAGAATCACTGAGATGTTTAAGGTACATAAAAAATAAAACAATTGTACATGGGCCCTATAGCAACGCGTACGTACAAAAAGGGCGCCTGGACAAAAAGGGCGCGGGGTGTAAACGCTAATTAATAATTAATCATTAATAGCGTTTATAAAAATAGTGCACTATATTTCGTTTACAAATAATGTTTTACAAAATTATAAATCATTAAATAATGTTTATGAAATCGGCAATTGTGAAAACGTTAATCTTCCCTGTTTCAAAAGTTAAACTTATAATTACGTTTATTAAAA
The DNA here is from genome assembly GCF_040937935.1 of Hyperolius riggenbachi. Classification (NCBI taxonomy): domain Eukaryota; kingdom Metazoa; phylum Chordata; class Amphibia; order Anura; family Hyperoliidae; genus Hyperolius; species Hyperolius riggenbachi. The sequence goes on from NC_090649.1 coordinate 68,386,049, forward strand.
AACAATAATATATGTTTAATTGTTATAATTGTATATTATTGTGAATAACCTTCATTTATGGTTTGTTCTTATAATAAAATCTGAAAATATTCTTTATAACGATGATATAAATATAACTATGTTCGTAATAAGTGTTGTAAAACATTAGTAAGTATTACTAAAATTTTACTAAAACTATACCTAAGCCTAGTCTTACACAGAACCCTCCCTGTACCTATCCCTAACCCCTAGACCCCCCTGGTGGTGCCTAAACCTAAGACCCCCCTGTTGGTGCCTAAACCTAAGACCCCCCTGTTGGTGCCAAAACCTAAGACCCCCCTGTTGGTGCCTAAACCTAAGACCCCCCTGGTGGTGCCTAACCCTAAGACCCCCCTGGTGGTGTCTAACCCTAAGACCCCCCTGGTGGTGCCTAAACCTAAGACCCCCCTGGTGGTGCCTAACCCTAAGACCCCCCTGGTGGTGCCTAACCCTAAGACCCCCCTGGTGGTGCCTAACCCTAAGACCCCCCTGGTGGTGCCTAAACCTAAGACCCCCCTGTTGGTGCCTAAACCTAAGACCCCCCTGGTGGTGCCTAAACCTAAGACCCCCCTTTATTATGTGGATAATAATGTTTTACTAATTGTGGCTGCAAAAAATATATTGCAATTTACGTGACGTATTGATCGCTTTATTTTGTGAATAATAATGTTTTACAAACAGTAAGGGATAAAACTTTAAATAATGTTTTAATTAGTTAAATAAGATAAATATGTTTAGTATTTTTATAAACGTTATTCGGCACGGGTGCATTTTATAAACGTAAATTACCACAAGCACACTTATAAATCATTGTGTTATCTTCTACTTGAAGTCTTCGGACACTGTTGACCTTTCCACTGAAGGAAGAGGCGTTACCCAGTAGTGGATCTAAGCGACCACGGGTCTTCGCCCACACCCCCTTGAGGGGAGTGCAGGATTTAGCTGCCTAGTGCCCAGCCAGGTCACTACTGGGATAACCTCAGCAAGTGGTCAGGAGGAGAACAGCGACGCTAATGTGTGATAAGAGACAGACGTGGTCAGGCAGTTTCCAGAGGTCCAGGGCAGGAGAGAGTAGCGTGGTCAGGTCACAGGCCAAAGGGCGGGGAAGGCGGAGAACAAGCAGAAACGAGGTCACAATCCAAGAGTCGGGGCAGGCGGCAATCAGCAGGAGTCGGGGTCACAAGCCAAGGTCAAATCCAGGAGTCAATCAGAGATAACTGTAACAAAGGTTCCACGGGGCTTACGCCAAGCTGTCAGAACGAGCAGCACTGGAGTAATGGCCAGTGCTGCTTTTATACAAGATTTTGGCGCCAAAATTAACGCCCAGCGCATGCGCAGTGCGCACGCAATGCACTGCGCATGCGCGCGCACATGCAGCGCCGCGCCCAGTCGCGCGCAAACGTGCGTGCGCACAAGACTCCGCGCACGCGCGCGCACCACAGTCTGCGCGCATGCGCACAACGCACAACGCCGCGCGCCGCCAACCAGGAAGTCCACACATCAGACCTAGGGACCCCCTGTGCATGCGCACCCCGGAACGGCCGCGGGAACGTCGTAGGGCCCCGGAGTGGTGAGTGTGACATTGCCCCCCCCCCTACGGGCAACCTCCGGGTGCCCCTAGGAGCAGGCTTCTCAGGGAACCTCTGGTGGAACTGTCTGACCAGTCTCGGGGCATGAACATTCTGGGTGGGTTCCCAAGTGTTTTCCTCCATACTGAACCCCTTCCATTTGACCAGGTACTGGACAGAATTCCTGATTCTTCTGCTGTCTAATATTCTTTCAACTTCAAATTCTTCGGCTCCATCCACCACAATTGGTGGAGGAGGAGAAACTGTACGGTCAGGGAAGTTGCTGGGAACTACCTTTTTCAGACAGGAAATATGGAATACAGGGTGGATTCGAAGTGAAGTAGGAAGGGAAAGCTTGAAGGCCACTTGGTTAATTCGGGTCAGTATGGGAAAAGGGCCAATGAATTTGGGCCCTAATTTCTTGGAAGGGCAGTGTAATCTTAGGTTAGCAGTAGATAGCCAGACCAGATCTCCAGGACGTAACTCAGGACTCTCCCTTCTTAATCTGTCGGCGGCTCTCTTCCCCTTCTCCAAAGTCTGTTTAAGAATTCTCTGGACCGTGCTGAAGTTGTCCTTGATCGCCGTCACTCTCTCTTGTACTCCAGGAACAGTGACCATACAGTTAATGCCAGGTAGGAAAGAAGGGTGAAATCCGTAATTCACGAAGAAAGGAGATTGGTGGGTAGCTGAATGGATAGTGTTGTTATAGGCGAACTCAGCCGTAGCCAACAGAGGGACCCAGTCATCTTGTGAAGCCGAGATGAAACACCTTAAGTATTGTTCGAGGGTCTGATTGGTCCTCTCTGTCTGACCATTAGATTGAGGGTGATACCCAGAGGATAATGAGGAATGGATTCCAAGACACTTGCAAAGTTCTTGCCAGAAGCGAGACGTGAATTGTACTCCACGGTCAGAAACCACGTCCAAGGGTAGGCCGTGTAGCCTAACAATCTCCCTGAGAAAAAGATCAGCTGTCTCAGTGACAGATGGAACTCCCTTGCAAGGAAGAAAGTGAGCCATTTTTGAGAAGCGGTCTACGACCACTAGGATGGTGGTACACCCCTGAGAGGCAGGCAACTCGACCACAAAGTCCATGGCAATGTTTTCCCAGGGCTTCTCAGGTATTGGCAAAGGGTTCAGGAGCCCCCAAGGTCTTGTACGAGGAGTCTTAGAGCGGGCACACACCTCACATGAGGCCACAAACTGTCTGCAGTCCTTTGAGATCTCAGGCCACCAAAAGTTTCTTCGGAGCAGGTCAAGGGTCCTGTCTCCACCAAAGTGACCGGCAAGCTTGTTATCGTGACAAGACTGAAGGACGAGGAAGCGATTCTCGGGAGGTACAAACAGTTTGCCTTGGAAATAGTACAGCCCCTCCTTAGTAGTTAGGTCTGGAAGCAGGTCCTGAGGTACCTTAGACAGCTTTATGGAGTTCAAGAGATCAGGTTGGAGAGCAAGAAAGTGCTGGGGCGACAGGATGTTATCTGTTTCAGGGCTAGGAGCTCTCTCTGAATGGAACATCCGGGACAAAGCATCAGGCTTGACATTCTTGGACCCCGGCCGGTAGGTTAAATGAAAATTAAATCGGGAGAAGAAGAGGGACCACCGTGCTTGTCGTGGTCCAAGTCTCTTTGCTGAACGAAGGTACTCAAGGTTCTTGTGATCGGTGAGTAAGAGTATGGGATGCTCCGCCCCTTCCAGGAGGTAACGCCATTCCTCCAGTGCAGCCTTGATGGCCAACAATTCCCTGTCGGCTACGTCATAATTTCTCTCCGCTACGTTCAGTTTCCTAGAGAAAAAGGCCACTGGATGAAGGATGGAACTGGGACCGAAACGCTGGGAAAGAATAGCCCCGATAGCTATCTCGGAAGCATCCACCTCTAAGATGAAAGCCTTGGAGGGATCAGCATGTTTGAGGATGGGTGCAGAAGTGAAGCTGGTCTTGAGTCTCTCGAAAGCCTCTTGAGCCTGTGGAGTCCATCTGAACGGAGTGCGAGTACTCGTTAACCGGGTAATGGGAGCCACGATCAATGAGAAGTTCTTTATGAATCTTCTATAAAAGTTAGCGAACCCAATAAATCTCTGGACGGCCTTCCGATCAGTGGGTACTGGCCATTCCTGAATGGCAGAAACCTTCTGAGAGTCCATCTCCACACCAGCTGAAGAGATCTTCAGGCCTAGGAACTGAATGTTCTCCTTATCGAATTCACACTTCTCGGGTTTTGCATAAAGTCTGTGAGTGCGTAGCCGTGCGAGGACTCTCTTCACATGTCCGTGGTGTTCTTCCTCAGAGGCGGAGAAGATAAGAATATCGTCCAGATACACTACTAAAAAATCGTCAATGAAATCCCTGAAGATATCGTTCACAAAGTGCTGGAACGTGGCAGGGGCGTTGCAGAGGCCAAAAGGCATCACTAAATATTCGTAGTGGCCGAAACGAGAACGAAAAGCAGTCTTCCACTCATCCCCTGCCCGGATCCGGATCAGATTGTAAGCCCCTCACAGATCCAACTTAGAGAAGATACAGGCCGAACGGAGTCTGCGGAACAGGTCAGGCATGAGAGGAAGGGGATATCGATTCTTCACGGTGATGTTGTTGAGTTCCCGATAGTCAACACAAGGGCGAAGTGACCCATCCTTCTTCTCCACAAAGAAAATCCCTGCTCCCGGAGAAGTAGAGGGACGAATAAAGCCTTTTTGGAGGTTCTCCTCAATATACTCCTTTAGGGCCTGAGTCTCTGGTTCCGAGAGAGGATAGGTCCGCCCAAAAGGAATGGGCGCCCCTGACT